>NW_028121243.1:0-75000 GCF_965183815.1 Platalea leucorodia
AGGGAAGGGGTGCAGGCAGAGTCGAGCACCCCCAGATGGCCCCATGTCCTGGTGTGGTGTCACAGCCCACCGGAGCCATGGCATTGCTCGTGGCACATGGGTGCTTCCCGAATCCCCACTGGGGAAGGGCCATGGGGCAGCGGGCAGAGCTGGGGGCTGCTTTCTACCCCCTGCTTTTTGCGGTGCCCCACACCCTGTAGTGAAGACGCACACACCCCCCCCCGGTCACCTCCTCCATACCCGCTGGTCCCATCCCAAGTCCTGCAGGAGGAGCTGGGTCCAGGAAGGGGGACACCAGGGTGCTACAGCCACTCTGAGATGGTCGGTCACCCCCAGCCACAGCTCTGAGCAGGGCCCAGCTGTTTTGTCAGCAGCACCCTGATGCTTCGTTCCTGAGGGAAAATGACGACATTTTGGGGTTTCAGAGCAATGTTTGGGGGCCGTGGAGCTGCCTGGCAGAGGCGAGGGCCCTGCCAGCCCAGGGCGCGGACACAGTGCTCGTGCCCAGTGGGCGCCAGGCGCTCCCGGCCATGTGCTGCACACCCAGGAATGGGGACGGTGACACTTCTTGCACTTAGGATTTAAATGCCACCAAGGTTAGGAGCAGCTGAGAAGAGATTTTCAGGATTGGACTTTTGGACAGAGATGCCTAAATTCCGTCTAAGCTTCACTTAAGCATCAATGTCCCGGGCCAGCCACTGTGCACTGACGCGGCTGCCACCCTCCACGTGGCATCGCTGCTTTGGCGGGCGACCAGCTCCGAGGCTGCCCACCAGTGCCCGAGGTGGAGCCGCTCGTGCTCCCCAAGGGCCGAGGCCAGGCAGAGACCCAAGACCCAAGAGCCCTGCAGCCCGGGGTACAGCTGCCAACCAAGCCAGGCAGTGCAGTGCGATGGCAGGGAGCCCGGCAGAGCCATGAGCGCGTGTGCTGCCCACCAGTTTGCCACACACAGCCCTGGAGAGAAGCCACATGAGAGTCCTTTATTGCGTGAAGGGACAGACGGCAGCACCTTGGGGCTGGGACAGGCCGCCCACCATTTCGGAGTGACCATCTCCATCGAACCCGTCTGGCACACGCTGCCCTGGGGAGATGGTCGTGCTCACGCCTCCTCGCTGTCCTCCCCAGCGCTGTGGTGGGGCAGATCCCACTGGCGAGCTGGGCTTTGGGACCTGCAGCTCCCCTACCACTTGCTGCGCTCAGCACACCAGCAGCCGTGGTCCTGGTGTGGCACAGGGAGCTCCTCCAGGGAGGGGCTGACATAGAGACAGGACTCCCCACCATGGGGCTGCACCTACCGAACGCGCTGGCAGAACTGGATCACGGCTTGCTCCTGCTCCCACGTCTCGATGGAGCCGGGCCGCAGCCGCCGGATCTCCTGGATGGCGTCGCTGCCACTCATCTTCCGTGCCTTTGCCAGGTAGCAGGCCAGCATGGTGCCCGTCCGGCCGTGTCCCAGCATGCAGTGCACTGCCACAGCCTGGCCAGCAGCGCCGCACTGTCAGCTGGCACCGGCACGGAGGGATGCGGGTGTCCCTGCTGCAGCCCCCCCGTGCTCCCCAGCATCACCCCTTGGTGTTACAGACGTTGCCCCCCTTGGCGTTACCCTCTTGGTGTAACCTCCTCCACCCCGCGGTGTCACCCCCCTGCGGCGTCACCCGCCTTGGCGCTGCCTCCCCGGTGTGACGTGCCCCCCGCCATACCTCCCCGCGGGCGTTGGCCTCCTCCACCAGCTGCAGGAAACTCTGGATCTGCCCGGGCGTCGGGGGGCTGAAGTCAGGCACGCGGAGCCGGTGGAGCCGGATGGTGGGGCAGCAGCCGTGGTGCGGGGGCGCCCGCTCCGACAGCGACACCAGGTGCCGCACGCCCTGGGCCAGCAGGAACCGGTAGTGCCCCGGCTGCCGCGGCATGGCCAGGCCCGCCAGCCGCCCCTCCACCACCCACGAGAAGTTGGGGGGCTCGGACGCCCCCATTGCCTGCGGGGACCGGCACTGTGGGCCTCTGCCGCCACACTCCCTGGGGACAGGGCTGCTCTGGGGACCCCGGCCGGGCCAGACCCCCGGGGGGCCATTGCCAGGATCCCTGGAACTCCAGGCCCAATTCAGGCCCCCCCGGAACCCCTGCCAGGCCCCCCTGGAGCTCATGGCCAGGCCCCCCAGGACCCCTGGGCAGGCCCCCAGGACCCCCCGTACCACCACCCCCAGAGCACGGGGCCAGGCCCCCAGGACCCCCAGTTCAGGCCCCCGGAGATCCCCGGGCCCGTCCCCCTGACCAGGCCCGTCCCCCCGCGGCAGCCCCGCACCGGCCGGAGCCCCGCCGTAGGCCGCACCGCGCGGGCCCGGCCCCCGCGGTCTGCCCCGAGCGGGGCCCTGGCCCGGCCCGGCCGATCCCCGCGGGCCGCCCCCAGCGGGCCCGAGCCCTCCCGCCCCGCCGTACCGGGGAGGCCGCGCGGCGGCGGAGCGGAGCGGAGCGCAGCGGGGCCCGGGGAGCGTCTGCCAGGAGCGGCGGCGCGGGCGGGCAGGGACCGTCCGCCAACGGCGGGGCCGCGCCGGCCGCCGGGACACGGGGCTGCACCCCCTCGGGCTCCGGGACACGGGGCTGCCCCGGGGCTGCCCCTCCCGGCCCTGGCCCCCCTCCCTGCCTGGGGGCCGCCGGCGGTGTACGTCCCCCAGCGCTGGGCAAGGGAGTGCCCCCTCTCTGTCCCCCCACTCGTCCCCGGCCCCAGTATCCCCAGTGTCCCTGGGACGGGAGCGGGCCCCAGGGCTGGCGGCAGCCCTTTCCCCCGTCGTCTCCCTTCCTCCTCTCCCGCCGACCCTCACCCTGACGAGTTTTCTGAGCCCGAATTAATTACCTGAGCCACGCTGAGCTTTGGTGGGCTTCAATTTGCCCGGCAAAGGCCATTGCTGCTTTTCAAACCCATTTCTTCATTTATGTGATGCCAGGTGGCTTTGGGGGGGTTACACAGCAGGGAAGGGGCGGGGGGACACAGCCCCCATGGCAGTCGCGGCTCGCCTAGCGCTTGCTGGCCACCACGCAGGAGCACGCCAGCCCTGCGCTGCGCACCGGCCATCAGGGCTTCAGGTACACCTCGCCCACGATCTTGTAGGGGAAGTTTCTCCAGCCGAATATGGGGGTTTTGTCGGGCATGTTGTACATGGCTGCCCTCACGCCCGAGGTGGAGATCCCCGTGTCCCACATGTACACGGATGAGATTTCCCCCACGAAGGACTGCTGGGCATTAAAGCCGCCCCCAAAGGCATCCTGCTCCTGCCCCAGCACGATGGCCGCCTCCGCCCCCACCGTATAGCCCCTCTGCAGCCCCTTGCGGGGCCAGGGCTTCCCGTTGAACCAAAAGCCCACGATGCCAGTGGTGGACTCCCAGCTGGTGCAGACATGCTCGCTTGCTGTGATGCGCTTGGGGACGCTGAAGGACACAAACCTGCCCCCCACATAGAGCCGGTACTCGCTGGGCTTGGGCTTGAAGAGGAGGATCTCGTTGTCCTGCACCTTGGTGGCGTAGGAGAAGAGGCTGTGGGGCCGGGTCAGGTCGGTGTAGGACTGCAGGCACACGGTGAAGTTCTGCAGTGGCTGCTCTGGCTTCGCCCTGACCAGCACATGGGAGTTTTTGGTCTTTTGCGGAAACACGAACACGTTGTTCACCAGGTCTGGGAGAGGCAAGAAAGAGGTGGCTGCTCCTGCCATGGCGAAGTGGCATCTGGCCAAGTCCCCCAAGGGGAAACAGGGTTGCAGCGTGCCAGCAAGGAAGCCACCACCAACCTGGAGGTGGCCTCCAGCATCAGGCCCAGAAGCGGCTTCCACCACCAAGACCAGCCACATGTGGGCTGTGATATGGGGTGGTGAGCACAAGCTATGGGAGGAAGGGAAGAGCCCTTGTCCCCAGCCATCCGCTTGGTCCCCTCCCTACCGTTTATCCACAGGTTGTAGGTGGCCACAGTGGTGCCCTGGGAGCTGGTGGCCGTGCAGATGTAGGTGCCCAAGTGGGTCTTGTTGAAGGAGGGGAAGAGGAGGATGTTGTTGGGGCCTTTCTGCAGGGGGTTGTGGCTTCCTTCCTTCTCCCACAGGAACTCCTGGGGGCTGAGCCAGGCTGGCTGTCAGTCAGGTGGGTGGACACCCCGGGGGTGGCCATGCCATGGGGTGGGAGGACACAGAGGGACCATGGTCCTCCCTCCCCAGCCCTTTCTTCTCCTGCTGCCCATGGGGCCAGGGATGCCAAACCTGTTTGCCCCATGCTGGTGCTGTGCCAGAGGCCACGGGAGGGTGGGGAGCGCCTTACCTGAGGTCCCCCGTGACCTTGCAGGAGAGCATCAGCTGGTGGTATAGGGTGGGTGCCAGTGGGTGAGCCTGGATCTGGGTGGTCACATTTTCTGCAGCACCCAGAGGAAAGGGACAGGCTGGGTGGAGGGGTCTCTCTGTCCCCCTGTCCCCACCTCTGGGGCCCAGCTGCACCAGCCTGTGGGATCCCCGAGTCCCCACTGCCAACCCCACTGCAGCCCTGTGGCACGCTTGGTGGTGCCTGGCATTGTGTTCCTGCCACCTCCCACTGCTGCCCCCACTGCGGTGCCCAGGGTGCCCCTTTTGGCTCTTGCTATGCTTCCATCGCATCTCCTTCTCCCACCCCTGCTGCAACCCCCTGCACCCCAGTGCACTGCACTGTGCCCACGGCACGCCTCTGCAGAGCTCCAGGTGCCTCCTCCACTGCATGACTACTGCATGACCCCTGCGCCTCCCCCTGTGCGCACTGCACTCTTCGCTGCACCCATTGCACTCTTTGCTGCACCCGCTGCACCCTCGCTGCACCCACTGCACCCCTCACTGCACCCACTGCACCCTCTGCAGTGCTCAGGGTGCCCCACTGCTCCCCACTGCCCCCACTGCTGCATGTCCCCCTATACGCGCTGCACCCGCTGCTCCCCACTGCTCCCCATTGCACCTTCTGTTCTCACCATGGGACCCAGAGGGGTCCCGGTGGAGTCCCTCCACCCCTACCTTGCAGGGCAGCAAGGCCGAAAAGTGCCGTGAGGGTGAGGAAACAGAGCCACAGCTGCCCCATGGCACTGCTGAGCCTGGCCGCTGTACCTCCAGTGGTGAGGGGGAACTGCAGAGTCACCGTGCTGCGGCCCTGGGGCTGCTCGGGGTCTGTGCTGGGGTGAGTGCAGCTACGCAATGGTGACGTTCACCTGTGACCTTTGTCCCCAAGGGCCCGGAGGCACTGACCCACAGGGCTGTTTGGCAATCTGGTGAGGGGCCTGGGGCTGGTTTGCCAGACTGGGAGCCTGCAGACCCAGCGGGCTGGCAGGGAGCCTGGGGACGGTGGGTGCGCATGGGGACGGGCATCAGGGATGGGTCCCGCATCCCCAAGGGCTTGTGCCGAGCCCCTGCTGTCCCATCCCTAATGACTTCTGCTGTTTCACGTGTGGTTGGGCAGCGCTGGAGCCAGTGGATGTGTGTCCTGCCCATGCGGGAGCCAGCCACAGGACAGCTGCGGGGGGGGTGTGGGGAAGGGAGAGGGTGCCCTAGATGTTGGCGACGGGTCGGTGGCGAGTGCTGGTGCTTGGAGAGTCCCTGCCAGGCTGAGTGTTGCCCCTAGCCCTCCCCAGCTCTGTCCAAGCCCCGTCCCGACCGGAGCTCCCCAACGAGCATGCAGTAAGCACCTTCTTGGTGGGTTATAGAGGTGAAGGGGTGATGGGGAGGGGAAAGCGGGGGCTGAGGCCACCTCAGCCCCAGACCTGGCCATTTTTCATGGCCCCAGTACCTCCCGGAGCCGGGATTTCACTACCACATCACCTTTCACCTCGTAGCTTAGGCTCTTCCAAGCCAGGAGAGCGGGCGGCAGGCGCAGGGACTGGTAGGCAGCTCGCATCTTCTCTGGGGACAGCCCCGCGTCCCACAGGTAAACGTCGGCCAGCTCGCCCGAGAAGGAGTTGTAGACATCGAAGCCACCCCCAAAGGCATCCTGCTCCTGTCCCAGCAGGATGGCTGCCTCTGCTCCCACCGTGTAGCCCCTCTGCAGCCCCTTGCGGGGCCAGGGCTTCCCGTTGAGCCAAAACTCGGCGATGCCGGTGGCTGACTCCCAGCTAGCACAGACATGCTCCCAGTCCCCGCGGCCCTCAGGGATGCGGAAGGTGACGAACTTGCCCCCCACATAGAGCCGGTACTCGCTGGGCTTGGGCTTGAAGAGGAGGATCTCGTTGTCCTGCACCTTGGTGGCGTAGGAGAAGAGGCTGTGGGGCCGGGTCAGGTCGGTGTAGGACCGCAGGCACACGGTGAAGTTCTGCAGTGGCTGCTCGAGCTTGGCCCTCAGCACCACGTAGGCATCGCTGGGGTCCTTCCGGAAGACAAACACCTTTCGGTACAGGTCTGGGGGATGAGAGAGGGGATGCGGCGGGAGGTTGGACTGTCCTGCAGTCCCCTCTGACTGCATCTGAGCCTTCCTCTGTCCCCCCCGAGTGACTCCGCATCCCTGATATCCCCTCTGCTGACCCCAGCCTTGCTCCAGCATCCTCCAGCTCTGCTGACCGGGCTCTGGCACAAAGCAGAGGGCTCTGAGAGCTGCTGCCATGTCCCCTCTAGACCTGCCCTGCCTTGTGCTGGCTCCTGTCCCCCAGCGTTGCCCCTACCTTCCTGGGCCATGATCCCCGAGAGCCCGGCCAGGATGGCAAGCCAGAGCTGCAGCTGGCTCATGGTCCTGGGTGCTGCAGTTGGTGCTGGGAGAGGAGCTGCCTTGGTGCAGAGCTGCCGACCACTGGGTTTATGGGCTGGAGGGTGGGAGGGGAGCTGCGTCTCCCCAATCCCGTCCCCAGCAGCCTGGAATGCCCGGAAGGAGCGATTTCACACCGTCACGCGGTCATGCCGCAAGACCCTAGGTCACCCGCCTGCACGGGGCCGCCCTTGGAGCTGTGCCCCAGGCGCGTGCCCACCCAGGCAGCGGGGGCACCCCGGCCACGTGGCTTCACCTCGGTCCTCTCGTCTCACCCCCCCGGGCAAAATCCCCCCCGTGGGAGTGACACGGTTTGGTCCGGGCTCGTCCGAGAGACACAGGGGAAGCTGCCCTCGACCCCCTCGCCCCGACCCACGGCGCTCGGGCATGTCTCCAGGCTCTGCTCTCCCCGTCCTGGCCAAAGGGACGGAGCCCGAAGCCGGAGCCGTGGGCACCAGGTGGCAGAAGAAACCACAGCAAAGCCAGTGGCCGAGGGTTCGGTGTCCTCCGAGGGTGTCCGTGGTCTGGGCATCCTCTGAGGGTGTCTGTGCGTCCTGTGAGCAGACGGGGCCAGCGCACAGTGTGCTGTGCCCCCTGCCCGGGTGCAGCCTAGTTGGGAAGGGGGAAGATTTCATCTGCTCTGGGCTCTGTAATGATGGTGCTGGGCTGGCTGCTCGGCAGGGGGTCTGGGCTGGGGATCTGGGGCTGTTGCATGGGTATGCTGGGGGGGACGACACACACACGGGTGGCAGGGCAACAGCAGGATGCTTTCGGCCACAGGTGGCCGCCCCCTTTTTGGGGACGATGCGGGCTTGTTCCCCACTGAGTCAGTCCCTCAGTTTACCAGGGATGAGCCCCCAGGTCCCTCAGGGCTTGGTTCAGCTGGGGCAGCTCCTCGTGTACTGCCGTGCCAGGCCTCGGACCCTGTGGATGGGCAGGTCCCAGCTGCAGGCTCGCACCCTTCCATCGCCTCCCCTTCAGCTCTCCATCCACACCCGTTTCACATCCCGTGTGCCTTGTGACTGCACGCGGCCATCCCTCGTGGACCATGGATCAGATGCCTCCAGTGCTGGATATAAATCACCCCACTTCCCGCTAATAGACTGCAAAGCTTCATTACAAACTTTTCCTGCTAATTTGGAAGCACAAGGAGCACACGCCTCCCGCTTCCTGTCCCTCTGCCCGTGGGAGCCTGGCCAGAGGTGATGGATGTCACCCCCGTGCCTCCCCCCGCACCTCCCAGCCCCTGCCATTAACTGAGCTTGACGAGTGGCTTTGACAGACGTATATATTGTATATAATTCCCGCAGGCTGATCTTGGATGTGATGCTTATCTTGGCTTGTCAGGAGGGAGTGAAAAATCCCCCGTCGCTTCACATCACCACTGCCTTTTCTGCCTGCTGAAATGTCTCCGTGGAGCTGGGGGGGTTGGGGCTGAGCCTCGGTGGGTCCCCATGGGTGTGCAGGAGCCTGGGGCTGACACTGCCCGGGGACTTGGGGAGATGCTTGAGGCACTCCAGGGCTATTTCCATTGAGTAAATAGGGGTGTCTGGCCCCAAACAGTGGGGCTGAGACCCCAAGGAAGGGGACG
Organism: Platalea leucorodia; assembly: GCF_965183815.1. Lineage (NCBI taxonomy): Eukaryota > Metazoa > Chordata > Aves > Pelecaniformes > Threskiornithidae > Platalea > Platalea leucorodia. Next base: position 8,307 of record NW_028121243.1, read on the forward strand.
GAGAGAGGAGAGGCACCAAGCCTGGCACATAATGGGCCCACGTTGCCCTCCCCTGGGTCCTGGGGGAGCGTTGCCCGTGGGGCAGAAGCTGCAGGGCTTGTGGGGACACTGCGGGGAGAGAGGAGGGTGCTGGGGGCCGGGGGGCTGCGGGCCGGTGTGAGGCCCTTGGCTGCAGTGCCAGGAGCTCAGCAGCTGCCTCTGCTGCCCGCCCTGCGGTGGCAGAGCTGGGCAGCGAGCAGTGCTGTGGGCCCCAGGCAGCAGTGCAGCACCCCCAGCCCCTCGCTCAGCCCCAGCACGTAGTCAAAGTGCTCAAAGGTGCTGCAGGTGGGCTGCAGCAGCCGGGCATGCAGGAGGAAATCCACAGCCAGCCCCACGCTGTAAGGCATCCAGAGCCCAAAGAAGAGCCAGCTCACGCTGATGCCTGGCTCCCAGCCCATCCTCAGCCATGGCGCAGCCAGTGTGGCCACCAGCAGCACTGCTGGCAGCAGCAGGAAGAGGCAGAGGCAGAGGGCGAGGTGCAGCAGGTACGCTGGGGAGAGGATGTCCACATTCCGGCCAATGCAGCTCGTCTCCGAGGCTGCCCCTGTGCCGCTGGCAAGAGCTGCTGGTGTTGCCAGCAGCAGCGCCCCGGCCCACACGGCCACGGCCAGCCGCCGGCTCTGGGGGTCCCAGCGGCACCAGGCGGTGCTGCAGGAGCCACTGCCCACCAGCAGCCCCTGCGCGAAGAGGCTCCAGTGCCACAGCAGGTGGGTGAGCCTGCACAGCCCTGTGCCCAGCCGCCAGCCCTGCCCGATGCCCACTGCCACCGGTGGCAGCAGGCCGGCAAAGAGACCCATCCCTACTGCCAACTGGCCCACCAGTGCTCGACTCTGAGGCCAGCCCCAGGCATGGGGCCACTTGGCCAGTGCCACCAGCAGTGCCCCAGTGCCCAGGGCAGCTGCGGCGCAGGTGATGGCCAGGAAGATGGGGGCCACACGCTGGAACAGGGGACAGTACTCGTTGTGGCAGGGCGCGGCATCGTAGTCCAGGGAGGTCATGTTGACATCATCGTAGGAGTAGTTGCTCATGATCTCCAGCAGGTCCAGGGAGCTTTTGCTCTCCAGGACGCTGGGGCTCTGCAAATGAGACCAGTGGGCGTCAGGCAGGGACGTACCTGGCTGACCACAGGTGCCTGCATCCCACAGCATTGCTTGAGACATCCCCTCTAATGGGCTGCTGCTCCCTGCCATGGAGCTGCTGTCCTGGTGGTGCTAGGGGATTCATGTACAGCCCTGGTGCAGGTTGAGCAGGGTGATTTATCAGGGAGGGACACGCTGTGGGGAGAGGGGAGGCAGCCCGCAGTTGATAGCTCGGGGGTGCGGGATCGTACTGGGCTGGCTCCACTGTGCATGAAAGAACAAATTTTCTTACAGCCTCAAAGGAGGGTGGCAGACTCCCAGTGGGTGGGTGAAAATCCCACAGCAGGTAAGTGCAAACCCCACCGTCTGCAAGTGAGTGTTTGCTGGCAGTATCCACTGCAAGCCATGGCTCTGCTCACCCCTGTGAACCCACGTGGCCCCAGCCCTCGTGTCCAGCAGGATGGGAAATTGCCGGGGAGAAGCAGCAGGGGAGGGGAGAGGCACTCACCACCGGGATGCAGTTGCCCATGATGTGTGTCCCAGGACGGCACCCACTCTTCTGTGTTTGGGATCTCCAATGGGTGTTGTGCGTGGCAGCCAACGGTCAGCTGCGCATCCTCATTGCAGGGCTCTGTGCCCAGGGGTGCGTGCTCTCCAGTGGGCACCACGCACAGTGGTGCACGCTCTCCAAGAGCCACGTTGCACAGCAGTGCCCGCTGCGCTCGCGCTCCCTCGGGCTCCACTCCTCCTGCTCGAAAGGGAGGCAAAGAACTGCGGTAACGAGATAAGAGCTGCCTCGTTAGTAGCAGCCCTCCTGGCCTGGCAATCCCCTTTGCTAGGACCTGAAGGAAACAGGCGGGCCACCGCTGCCGGTAAAGCCAGTGAGCCACCAGCGCAAGCCTGCAATTTCTCGAGCAGGAAACAACCACTTCTTGGCAGAACACCTTAAATTAATTAGGAATTGTATTTACAGGCGCCCCGACTGTGCGGATGCTCCTATTGCTGGCCTGGACTCAGGCGTGTGTGGAGTTTCATCCCAGGGGTACTGGCTGTGTGCAAGCCCAGTTCTGGGGCATAGGGTGGGTGTTGTGGGTGCAGGATGCGGGTGGCTGCGGAGGGGCCCCCACAGTGGCACAGCCCGGGCACGCGGTGCTTTCCAGCTCCCGTAGAGCAAGGAAATCCGCAGCTTTTCCTCAGGATGCCCGATGGGAGGCGGGATCCTGCGGGGTCACCCCGTGGCACCGCAGCTGAGTCATGGGCTCCCTGGGCTGCAGTGGGCAGCAAGCACAGCTTGGTGGGGGACTGGCAGAGGCTGGTGGCACTTGGTGGCCTTCATGCCTGGTGGGAGCATCCCCAGAGGGTGGGATGCCCGGGGGGGGTGGGGGCTCAGGGGGTTAGGATGGAGAGTCACTGTTGTTTGGGGGGACTGGTAGTTTGGGAGGAGCTGAGGGTCAGGGGCTGGGTGTCTGCTGTGGGGGTCTGGGAGACTAGGTGGGGGGATTTGGGGGTGACAGGGCTGGGGGTCTGCAGTGGGGGTCTGGGGACAGGCAGCTGATAGAGACTGTGGTTTGAGGGGCTGAGGGGCGACAGGGGTCAAGGGCTTGAGGGGGGCTGAGGGGGCTGAGCTATGCTTCCGTAAGTTGTGTGATGGGCTCAGCCGCATCCCTCCCATGCTGTGCACCGGGGTGAGCCATGTCCCCCCACCAGGCTGACCTCTGCCCCCTTCCCTGGCCTCGATGCCCCTGGCTCCCCCTCACCCTGGGGGGGTCATGGCCATACCTCCCAGTCCCCGGCAGCATCTGGTGTGCACAGGCAGAAGCAGAGACGCGCAGGCAGGTAACGTGTGTAATTCAGATATATTTATAGGATTATTTTCCGAGTTTAGCACAGGATATTAGAAAGGTTATAAAGTCACATCGATGTTCGTTGTCTCCCTTTTATGTACATACAAGAACACAGCACAACACCACAGACCGTCCTCTGCCCTGCCCCGCTGCCGCCCCATGGCATCTCCAGAGCTCCCTACAAATATGGCTTTCGTGTCTATTGAGAGTTCAGTGCGGGCTGGGAAGCGGCCAGAGCCTCGCCGGGGCCGGTGGGGGGGGGGTGAACAGGCCTGGCTGCAAACGAGGGCCACAGGGTCCTGAATCCTCCTTGCTCTCCCAGCACTGGCCCTGGCTGCATCCCAGTTCAGATGCCCCGGCCCAGCATGGGTGACTGTAGTGGCACAGGGTGGACATGGGGCTGGAGGTCCCCTGCCCACGTGGCCAACAGGGACCCCCTGCTCCTGAAGGGGCCACCGAGGCTCAGGGGGGTGGCTGGTGCCCTGGGCTCTCCCAGCCACACGGTGACACCACCCGGCTTTGCTGGGCGCTGGGACAGGAGCCTGGTGGCTCTCTCCCGTGTGACAGTCCCTCATGTCACTGCCCCAGGAGCACCGCCTGCCCCCTTGCTTCTTCCCTCTGCAGTGCAGCGCATCCACCATCAGCCACATCAGTGGCACCACGTACCCCACTGCCTCCCTGTGCCACTGATGGTGTGTGGTGTCACCCCTATGCTAGCATCAAGGTGTAGCTTCTCAACCCTTCACTCGACCCACATCACCTCTTGTACTTATGACATGGTGTACCCAACCCCCCTTGACAGCCCTGACCTGGTGTACCACAGCGCCGTGCACACGTACAACAGGATGTGCCCCAGACCCAACACAGGGTGTACCCCATCACCCCCCTCATATCACCCTAACACACTCATGGTGTGGTGCAGCTCACAACTGACACCCATTGTGCCCCCACTCATGGCTGTGTACCTGTTCCTCTGCACACCTGTGACTCTGTGCATTCATCACCCCAAAAGACTCAACACACAGTGTACCCGACCAATGCCCCTGGGCTCCCAAAACAGCATTTCCCACCACACCTCACACCCATGACATGATCTATTCATCAGGGCCTCAAACTTGCAAAGTGGTTTCTCCATCATGCTCACGACATGGTGTATCCCATCATACCTTCCACTGGCAGCAGGGTGGGTGCACCATCACTGCACCCTCCTACGCTGTCATGTGCCCCATCGCAGCCTCATGATGGTGTCCCCATCGCTCCTCGCGCTCATCCCATGCCATCTCCATCTTTACACGTGTGATGTATGTGTCACCCCTCACATGTGACGTGGGCTCTCCCTTGCCCTCGTGCCCCCAGCAGTGGGTCTACTGCTCCCTTGCATCTACCAAAGCCCTTTGGCTCTTGCTCGCAGACGCAGCCTCGTGTTCTTGCTCCTACCACTCCCAGGACCTGCGACGCCTGGAGCCATAGCTCAGCCTCTCGCAGTGGCTGTAGCAGGACAACGGGCCCACCCGGGGTGAGACCCAGCCCATCCTTTGCTGATGCCTGCCGCAGGCAGCAGGTCCCACCCCGATGCCCTGCCCATGCTCGGTCCTCCCCATGCTGCATGCTGTCACGTCCCATAGCATGCGGCATCTCAAAAAGGCCAAATCCTGACTTCTCTCACCAGGGGAAAGTGGTGACCACCAGCACCAGCCCTTGAAGCAGCTCTGGAGCAGCAGTGCTGGGGAGAAACTGCCCACAGCCATGCCCACGCTGCCTCAAAGTGGCACAAACCTCCCTGTCCAACCTCAGCTCCCACCTCCCTTTCCCTAGGGACCAGTTAACCCCCTTCCCTCCCAGACCCCCGGGTTGGGGTTTTCTTTGTAACCATCTACAGCATGTAGACTTACAATGAGATTAAACTGTACTTGAAAACACGTCCTTGCATTTTTATTTGAAGGAATTATGTCTATTCGATAGTGGATGTTAAAGATCTTCAGCGAAGCATCAGGTCACACATTCATACATGCTCAGTGTGCAGTGGAGTAGTTCACAGCATCGACATCTGTAGTGTTATCTCCGGCAGCAATGGTTGCATCCCTCGAAATGAGCTCGGAGCTACCGTTGGGACTCCAGGCCAACGTCCTCCTCCAAAGAGATGGGAAGGGAGGAACAACATCAAGAAAACCACAGGTTTTCTTCGCCATGTACCACGAAGGCTTTGTGCACTTCTCCCTCGAGGTGCTAATACCCTGCTGCCTGCGTGCTCCTGACACACAATTTAGCCACAGCGAACCTAGTCACATCTGTGCACATGCCACAAATGCATCGCTCATTCACACCCTGTGCCTGCCACAGAACCATGCCTCTTCTTCGTCGTCTGCTTGGCCCCAGCCCCGCTCACTCTGCGATGGCTTCCCCGTGGGCATCCTCCTCGTGTCACGTGCTCGCAGGGTCTGGATGGGAGTGACACTACCTGCCCCACAGGAACCTGGTACCCCACAGTGGAGGACACAAATTCTTTCTCTGCTTCCAAGGTGAGGTTACCCACACTACCGAGGGCTTTTGCTCCTTCCTGAAGGGCTCTCTTCCTCCAGACAACCTGAAATCAAAGGGGTGCCCAGCCAAAGGGTGGCTCCTGCAAACCCCTTGTGTCCAGACCAAGAGACTCTGGGATCCTGGGAAGCTGGAAAACCTCATCCCAAGGGTGAGGGGTGTCCTGCAGATGCTGGAGTGCGTAGCCCCCTGCAGCCCCATCCTGTGGGTGTGCGGTTGGGGTGCGCCAAGTGGACCCTGGGGACATGCTGGAGAGGTTGGGAAAGCTTCTTGTTTTTGTTTTGGAAGAGACAGTGAAACAGGTAGGAGGTAGGGCAAGCCCCCCCAAGCCTGCTTCGAGACCCCCAAACTACTGAGACACTAAACCCAGGCATTTCAGCTGCTGTTGGCTGCAGCCCTTCGAGCCGAGAGGGAAAAGGCCTTTTCCAAGCTCACGCCTGCCCTGGGAAGGGGCTGGGGAGGGAAGGGGGACAGACAGTTCCAAGAAGCAGACCCCAGTGGAGCTCCTCTCTGCACATCTCCTTGGCCAGAGGAATCCCAGGCCTTGTGCTGCTCGGGGCTGCTTGCACTGGGGAGCAGGTTGTCTCCAGCTCAGCTCCTGTGGTGCCACCAGTGTGTCAGCTCTGGTTGAAGCCACCCCCAGGGTCTAAACTACCTTTCCAGAGGCTCCGGGGGCCCCAGAGCCAGCCCAGCAAAGAGGGAAATGGCGATGGCCACAGGCCCACTGGCTCCCCTGGCTCTGCCTGGTGCTCCCAGCACAGGTGGCCTCCTGCACTGAACATCTCAATAGATGGTTTAAATTAACGTTTCCAATCTGAGAATTTGTAAAGTTGGGGCTTTTTCTCTGGATTCGCCCCCAAACCTCTGCCCTCCCCCCTCCCGCTGGGGTGGGACCGGGGAGCTGCAGTGCCCGGCAGCTCCCAGTCTCTCTGGGGGCCTCAGCAGTTCCCACCCTGGAAGCTCACCCCCCCTTCACACATCTACTGCACGAGGACAGCTATCCTCCCGAATGGACGCTGTTCGACAAGAACCACCAAGGATAAAATCAGGGCAGGGGCCTGGGGTCCCTCCCCGCTTGACCCCAGCTGCGCCAAGACCTTGGAGGCAGAGGTGCTGCCTCTTGGCATCCTGCTCCTGTCCCGCTGGCCGTGGTCCCTGTCCCAGCTGGGGCTGGGGCCATCACGCAGCAGCCGAGGCTGGGGGGAGCAATGGGAATGTGGGTCCCGGCTCTCAGTGCGAGGCACGGGGTGAGCGTTCGTGACAGAGGGGCCGCCTAGCTGCCCCGAACTTGTACCAGAGCCTGGAGCTGATTTTATCCTTGGATGTCAAAGAAACCAAAATGGAGAGAAACAAAGGAAAGAGCTACATCGACCCCAGCCCAACATCCCAACCAAGGGCCCAAAGCAAAGAGCAGCCACAAAACCAAAGCAAAGGTCCAAAGGAAGAAGGAAAGTCGCTCACTCACTGGTTGGTCTGTGTTTTGTGCGAGCGCCGGTCGCAGGGATGGAGGTGCAAGCAAGCAAACGGGGCCGGGGCTTTCGCTGTTCATAGTAATAACGTTTTGTACAAGTTCAAGAAGAAGCATCATGTCTCAGGCCGGTCGCTCTCTGCTCTCTGCCCCGCCATCCCTCTGTCCGTCTGTCTGCCCATGCCGGGCGTGTGAGAAAATCTGTTGGGTTGAGTGGGGTTTGTGGTCTGGTTTCCATTTCCATCGGGGTCTGTTGGCTCCATTTCTCACTCTCTTTGACGCCCCTAGATGAAATACTCCTTCTTGTCGTCACTGCCAGCTTGGCCGCCCTCTGCATTTATGATGGCTGTGTCGGCATCTGGGGCATCATCCGACCCCTTGGCCTCATGAGTCAGGTAGGTACCTGGGGGAGGAGAGGGAGTTGGCATCCCAGGGGGCCCTGCCGGCACCCTGCTCCCACGCAAGCAGGGGAAGGCTGGGCTGCCTGGAGGGGCCCCGGTGGCAGAGCCTGAGGGCTGGCTGGAAAGTGGAGGTGAAAGTCCTTTGGGTTTGGCCTGAAATGGAAAAGTCACTGGTTTCCCTGGGACAAGCCCTGCCCAGGGACAAGCCCTGCCCAGGGACTGAGCCTCGCCTGGGCTGCTCAAGGCTTTCACAGTCGTCTCTAGCCAGAGGATGAAACTGCCTCCCCCTTTACAGGCAGCAGCCCTTGCCTGCATTTCCAGGCGCATCTCCTGCCCTCCCCACCATCTGCCCCTCCCTGCATCCCTGTCCCTATTCCCTCTCAGAAAACTGGAGGGTTTCTCTGCAAAACTGCCGTCTGCAAGGAGGCTCCAGCTCCTGACTGCCCCTGGAGCCAGCATGGCGTGGGGCAGAGACAGTGGCAGTTCTGCTGGGCTTGGAGGGCAGGGATGGGGGACTCTTACTCACACATCACCTCTGCTGGGTTTTGCCGATGTCTGGATGTGACCGTCTCCCCGTGTCTTATGCACATACCTGCTGGGCGGATGAAAAGTCCAGGGATGGGGAGATGGAAATGGTGGAGAAGAAGGAGGAAGAGAAAGGCGAAGGGCTCGAGGGATGGCGAGGAAGGTAGGGACAGGGAGGAGGTGGAGTCAGGCACAGACAGGGACAGTGGCACGGGCAGTCCTGGGGCGGTGGGTACCAAGCCATGAAGGAGAGAGAGAGAAATGGGGAAGGAGCTGCCTCCACCTGGTGCTGCCCAGCTCCAAGGACTCACTGGGACATCTCCATGCTGGGGTTGGTGCCAGCATGGGCATGGGCAGCAGCCCCCAAACCCAGGAGCGCTCCGTTGGCTGCGCTGGGTTTCTCCAGACACGGGACAGGTCTGCAGGACGGGGAGCTGCCTCCCTTCACCCCTGCCCCATGCTGCCTGCTCACTTTGGGGACGCAGCCCTGCTCCCAGAGACCCACCAAGGGAGGAGCACGCCCCGCGCTGCCTGCGCCAACGCAGCACAGGGGTCTTGGCTCCGTGTCCCCACTGTGCAGCTCCCCCACCCCGTACCTTTGTGTCTGATCAGGTAGTGTCCCAACACGATGAGAAGACTGAGCAGGAGGAAGACAATGACGGCAACCACCCCGCCGATCACCGCATGGTATGTGCTGGAGGTCGAGGGCACCGGGCTGGCATCTGCCCAGATGGCAAAGGGAGAGAAAACAGAGAGAAGGAGACACTGCGGACTCTGCTGTGCAACAGAGGCTGCTGCTCATCCCACAGACTGCTCAGGGCTGCAGGCAGGCCCCAATCCTGCTCAGCTCGGTGCCATCAGCTCGATCCTGCTGCAGATGAGAACTGTCAAGGTGGGAGTAAGAAAAGGGAAGGCAGCAGGGGAAGCGAGGAGGGGAAAGCAATGGCCAGTGGTGCCAGCTCCTGTGGGGAGCGAGCCGAGAGGAGCCCCGACGACTGTGCTGGGAGCCTTGCCTGGGCGAGAAGGCAGCTGAGAAGAGCTGCAATGGGCAAACCCATCCCTGTGCCTGGCTGCCTGCAACGTGCCCCAGGGAGCAGCACCAGCAACATGCTTTGTGCAGCCTGTGGTACCTGCCTGCAGGCACAGCCATGATCCCACCACCCCATCCTTCACGGTGGGATTTTTGCCCCAGAAGAGGAGGCTGAGCACACGGCTGAGCCAGGCTTGGCTCACTCTTCCCCTGTGCTGTGCCAGCAAGAAGGTGATGTGCAGGCTGGCATGGCCACACACTGCACCCTAGGAGCACAGGGCACCCCAAAGAAGGTGGGACTCTGAGGCCAGTCCTAAGTCAGCTGCATCTTGTAGTGCAGTCTGCACTGGGATCCTGCGTTAGCCATGGTACACAGGGACAAATCCTTCTTCCACTCCACTCTCATTGTGCCCCATCAGCCTGGGGGGGACAGAGCCACAGGAACATTCAGAGGAGGCATTCGGACAGGACGGGGTGGGAAAGACAACAGGGGAGGCGACAGGGCAGAAGGATGACATCTCACATGGACACAAGGCACACGCTGCAGCTCACAGGCAGCTGCTGCCACAACCTGCCAGGAAGAGCTGAAAGGACCATTACGCAGCCCAGGCTCTGGGGCCTTGGCTCTTTCTGTTGCGTACCACCACCCTGAAGTGCTGAGATGGTGGCTGCAGAGTCCACACTCGCCAACAAGCAGCTGCACGGGGACTGGAGCCTGGCTGGGCACCTGGGACGTGGCAAGGGTGTCCCTGGCCCAGGGCTGGGCCACCATCCTCCTGTGGAGCTTCTCCCGCTGGGCTGGGGAGTAGCGGGTCCATAAAGAGAGAGAAAAGGAGCTTACGGTACCTTGGATGGGAGCTGGAGTGAAGGATGAAGCGGTGGCCATGGAAGCATGAGAGATGGGCTGGGAAGAGCCCGGCGGAGGGGCTGGAGTGGAGTGAACGTGTGGGGTGGGGAGCTGGGAAAGATCTGGGGAAGACGACAAAAACACAGGGACACGAATCAACCCTGGGGAGGTGCCAGTGAGGCGTGACAGAGCCCATCGGAGGGGACACCAGCTCCCCCCAGCCTGATGGGACCTGTTCTTCTCAGCAGCTCCTTCCACGACCCCTTTCTTGGGCCATGGGTCCTGCTCCTCTTCTCCTGCCACCGTCCTCTGGGACACACTGCTGTGAACATCTTCCCCCATCTCCTACCCTGCCAGCACCCCTGGTCATCCCTTCTTCTGTGAAGGACCCCACCGGGACCCTCCTGCCTAGGAGCCCTGGGACTGCGGTGGCTGGCAAGTGTCACCTGCCGTGAGGTGCCACCTACACTTTCCTACACACACCCTCAGGGACCGCTCTGTCCCCGCTTTCCCTCACTGCTGAGCAAGGTGGCCGCTGCAGCAGGCAGGCTCGAGGGCTCAGGTGGGCAAGGCGGCTGCTCCAGTGATGGTGCCCAAGACCTGAGTGGCTCTGGGGAAAAAGAAGGTGGATTTGACGAGGGGAACCAAACCTATATGTGGAGCTCCTCTGCCCGGGGCTGTGACACCAAGCGGGTAAGGGACACTAGTGTTCCGGGTGCTGTGTGCTCGTGGACCGTGTTGAGCACCCTGGATGCTGCTGTGAGCCCATGGATGGGTGCTGAGCACCCTGGGGGCTGCTGTGCTCCTGGATGGGTACAGAGGGCTGTGGGTGCTGCTGTGTGCTCACAGCCGGGCTCAGGAACCAGCTCCCTGTGCAGACCCCACACTCAGGGGGATGGCAGGGACACAAGGGGTAACGAAGGAACGACTGCACAAGGTTGGGCATTTAAGGACTCATCCTGGGCAGGCAGAGGAGAGGGACTCAGGGGGACAGCGTGCCCGAGGTGCCATTGCTGCCATGCACTCCCTCTACCCACAGCCACGTTGGAGGGGAAGGATGCTCAGAGTACCCAAAACAGGAGGGGAGGGAAAGGGGATGGGAAAGGAAAGAGCTGGAGCATGTAGGAGTGCTAGAAGATGGAAAGTTCAAGGGTGGTAGAGAGGACAGAAATGGCAAAAGATTTGGCAGAAGAGGAGGATAACCCCAAATCCAAGGCCAAAAACACAGGGAAACAGGCTCCTACCAACACGGGAAAGTTGCCGGGCAAGGGGCGGGGTGCCGAGCACAGGCGCTGGGGCAGCACCGCCACCAGCTGGGGACGGGCTGGAGAAGCACTTGCAGCCCTGCACAGCACACAGCTCTGCTCCACGTTATGACACACAGCGCTTGGTAGCGGGGCACAACGACAGCAAACATGGCAGCAGGGCGCGGCCAGGGCAGGGGAAGGCCATGAGGGGACAGCACGGCGGGGAGGTAGCAGGTGCTGCACCTTCCCACGCGAGGACGGGTGTCAAGTGGTGATACACTCTGGGGACACGGGACGCAATGCAAGCCTGCAGCTCCAGTGGCTCAGGGCAAGCCATGGGGCCCATCTCCAGAAGCTTGGGACAGGGCTGCCAGGGCACCTCGTGGTTTGGAGGGGTTGGCACCATCTGGAAATCCTCTTTGGCTCGTGGTGGCGACACACAGAAGCTTGCTGCCTGCGACAGGCTCAGGAGCACTGGCTTTTCCTCCTGTCTCGGAGACTCCAGCAGAGTCCCGCCTGCAGCCTCTGCAGTTCCCCCATCTCACCCTCTCCCACTCCCCATTGGAGGCAACAGGGACTGAGCTCAGCCTGTGCTGTGCTGTGTCCCTGCCTCAACTCCCCCAAACTGCTCTCTGCCCTTCTCGGCCCCAGGCAGCAGCCCTGCACAGCGCAGGGAAGGACAAGGGGGCTGGATGTGGCCGGAGGAGCTGGGGATGCAGCGCTCTGCCACCGAATGCACCAGGACCCAGCTGCATGCGCACACCCGCCCTGCGCCACAATGCCCCCCTCCCACCACAGCCCTCCCTGGATCCATGCACCCCTTCACGGGGATACGCAGCCAGGATGGAGGCAGCTGTGCCAACCAGCAGCTGCCGGGAGAAGGCGGGTGATGCTGGGCTTACCGCTGACGTCGAGGTTGTACTTGGCCACGACGCTGCCCATAGAGCTGGTGGCTGTGCAGACGTAGGTGCCGCTGTCGCTCTTGTTGAGGAAGGGGAAGATGAGGACGCTGTCAGAGCTCAGCTGCAGGGGTGCATCGCTGCCCTCCTTCTCCCACAGGAACTCCTGGGGGCTGTGGAGCGGGACGGCGGTGAGGCGCTGCTGCCCATCCCAGCACCCTGGGCTGGCTGGGGCAGAGCAGAGTCCCTGGCTGGGCAGTGGAGGGGGCAACAAAGGAGTATTTAAGCAGAAGGGAAATACCCCATTTAGAGATGAGCCAGGATGGATCTGCTGCTCTGGGCAGAGGACAGTGGCCCTGCCTGTTCTCCATGGGGTGCTCAGCCCTACCTGGCATCGATGCAAGGCCACTGTCCGGCCCTGAGCCCACACAGTGCTACCTGTGATGCCCTGCCCGAGCTCTGGGGAGGGCTAAGCAGTGGTTTTAGGAGCCTGGCAGCAGGAGGATGAGTTGGCCAGGGCTTGGTGGGGCTGAGCAGGAGGAAGGCAAGGCGGGGCCTTACATGGGGTTGCCCTGCCCGTCGCACTGCAGCTGGAGTTTCTCGCCTTCCCGTGGGTACTGGGGATGAGGCTCGATCTTCGCTGTCGGCTTGTCTGAAAAGGGAGGGAAGGCACAGTTGGGTGACCACCTGTCCCTGCCCCACACTGTGCAGGGGCCTGCCAGCACCCCAAAACCCTGCCCCTGCCCCCTGCCTCGGCCCCAGCTCTGTGTGTGCAGTGGTGCAGCGTGAGTGCACCTGTGGGTGGCAGGGTGCACCAGGGTGGAGGCTGGCACTCTGGGGGTGCACAGTGAAGCTCCCATGTCCCTCACCCCGTCATCACAGAGGACATGCAAGACAAGGGGAATGGGGACAGGCAGGACACGGGAGATGGTGCAGGCAGGTAGCAGGGGATGGCACAGACAAGTCGCAGGGAGACGGAGACAGGCAGGACACAGGAGACAAGGACAGGCAGGGGAAACCAAGGGCGTGCACGCGCAGGCAAAGTGTCACTGTGCAGTGCCCCTACGCGTGACAGGACCACCGTGTACGCAGGCCGATGAGCTTACATGTGTGTATGCATGATGGCTGTATGTACGTGTAAATGTAGGGCCATGTGTGTGATGTATGCTGAACTGTGGTGATGCTGAGGCCTCCTCCATCTCTCCCACCCCTCCACAGCCCTGTCCCCTTCCCCACGTGGCCCTGTCACGTCATCCCCACGCGCCACGTACAGTGGACCTGCAGCTTCTGCGTGGTCGACCTCTCGGAGTTCTGCAGGGACTCGTGGTCCACGGTGCAGGTCACCTCGGCTTCGTTGTCCTCCTTGGTGACACGGAACTCCACCCGACTGCTCACGGTGAAGGTCTTTCCGTTGGGGTCCTCCACCACCTCAGTGCCCTCGTCTGTGGGGACAGGGGACCATTAGAGCTGATGGACACAGTACCCCAGCAGAGGCATGAGGCTAACGTGTGTTGAGCAGGGGACACCCTGTCCCCATCCCTTTTCTGGCAGTAACATAGAATGCCACTGTGGTCCAGCACCGGGCACATCTGCAACCCCTGATGCCCCACCTCCCTCCACGGTGTTCCCCAGCCACCCCAGTCCCTTGGGCACCCACCCTTCAGCTCCTTGTTGCCCTTCTTCCACCGGAGCTGGGCTGCAGGCTTGCTGCCAGAGGACCGGCAGGTCAGCCGGGCTATCTTCTCCTCATCAATGGGCTGCTCGTGGCCAAAGATTTGGGGTTTCTGGGGGATTCCTGGTAGAGGAGGAGGCAAGAAATACAACAGCCTATTAGCTGTGTGTGTGCTGCCACCCAGAGACGGACACACATGCAGAGACATGTCAATAAACACGGCAAGGATAAATTAACAGGTATGGATATGGGAGTAGCAGAGATGAACGGCTGTGTGGACAGCATCTTGCAGGCAGGGCAGTAGCAGGCAGAAGATCGGGAGCAGGGGCAGGGCTGCTACTGGTGGCTTACCCAGCACGGTGACCAGGGCCTTTGCAGTCCGCACGGGCATAGTGAAGATGGAGCAGGTGTATTCCCCCTCATCTGACAGCACCACATCACTGATACTGATGGTCAGCTCGTTGGGTGTGGACCTCTCCAGCTGGATCCTGTTATCTCGCAGGGCTGGGGAAAAAGGGACAACAGGGTGAGTGACAGGCTCAGTACCACCACATCCCTCTGCTAGCTCATATTCTGCCTGGTGGCATCTCTATAGGTGGGGAGCAGGAGGGAACTTCACCCTCTGGGGCACCACGGGTCCTCGTCCACTTTCCCTCTGCCTCACCATCGCTCTGGCCCTAGAGCTGGCTCCTCTCCCTGAGGCAGCCCTCTCCCATCCCCAGTTCCCGTGCATGTACCTCGCTTCTCCCCAAAGTAGAGGGTCTGCTGGGCAGGGTTGGACCACTGCAGTGAGGAGTCATCGGGATCCTCCACCTGGCACTTGAGCACCACTGTACCACCGGCCACCACAGTCTCATCCGACGTCGTGGGCTGGCTCTCTGGACACAGACGGGAGAGGTTAGCTGGGGTCCTTGGCATCTCCTCTCCCCAGGTGTGCACAAGCATCATTGAGCAACCAAGGGAAGGGAGGGAGTAATACAGCAGCGTCCCCAAAACCCCTGGGACAAGTAGGGCTCCAGTGCTGGGCTGAATACAGCTCGCTTGGGACAAACATTTTTTCCAGCTGACCCCAAGCCGTGGCTGGCCAGGCTACACAGACTGGGGTAGGGGGACTGGGTCACCGTGCCGCAGCTGCTCTGGTGGCAGCGTGGAGGGGCATGGGGAAGAGGAGCAGGTGTTGCTAGAGGTCTGGCTGGATCCGGGGAAACTGTCAGCACGAGTATGCTATTGTGCACGTGTGTGTATCTGGGAGCATCTGTACAGCTCCTTGAGCATGAACGTGTGCACACACACAAGCGCTTGTGGGTGCATGTCCCTCTCCAGGGACAAGGGGTTTCTGTTGCACAGGCAGCGTGTTTGGAGCGGAGCCGTCCTGCACGCCCTGGGGACAACAGGCACCTGCTCGCGGGCACGTGTCAGCCCGGGTCTCCCACTGCGATCCCATTCCCCAGCAGGGAACGGCCCCACTACAGCTGCAGAAGCAAGGACCAGTGAGCAGGATCCATCCTGCTGCCCAACCTGCAGCACCCGCTGGGTCAGCAGCTCCCAGAACACTCCTGTCCCCAGGTGGTAGACCCATGCCAACCTGCACAGAGACATCAGTGTCAGGCCTGGCTCCGAGCACAGCCCCTGGGGCTGCTGGAAGATACAGGCAGCTGGTGCCCGCCAGGCGTGAGCAGATCCAGGCAGGAGCAGGGGTAAGCCAGGAGGCAGCAGGAGAGCCTGGCACCAGCACAGGCACCGGCTGACGGCACCGGGGGAGGCAGCAAGCTCTGCTCCACTGCCCTGGCAGTGCCGGCAAGCCAGGGCTCGCACCGGTGGTGCCTCCGTGACAAGCACCCCACACAACGGGATGCTCCACCGGCCATCTCCACCCCTACCTCCAGCAAAAGCATCCGCAGTCCATTGAGCATGGCCTGGGGGGTGCAGTCAGCGGCCTGCTCTCCGTGTAATTCCTTAAGGGGATTTTCTCTTGCTCACGCTGCTCCTTGGCTGTGCATGCCCCTTCCCAGAATGTGTTTCCTGACCTAAGACATTGTTCTTCGCTTCCTTCAGGCTCCTCAGAGGGCTCCAGGCTGCCAAGCAGCCCAAGGGCAGAGAAGAGCAGCCACAGGATCACATAACCCCCCTGCCTGTCCCAAGGACAGCTATTTTGGGAAAGCTGATGTGCCAGTGAGCTGAGCTGCACAGGGAGAAGGGGGACGCTGGCTCTTCCAGCCTGGGGGCTGCGCACTCTCCTCACCCAGCTAGGTCCACAGGCAGCCACATGGACAAGAGGGAGGAACACAGATGCCACTGCTGCTATTTGCACTTCACTCATGTGCTGGACACAGGGCTTCACAAAGTGACATCTTCTATCTTGGCCCAAGTTACATTTAGGCAGGGACTCAGTCTCAGGACCCCCAAGCCTTGGGTGATCCTGCCTGTGTGCCCACGCAGCCTGCAGTGCAGTCCTCATGTCATGGGCTTGTTTTCCTGTGTGATACTCACTGCCTGGGAGAAGCTCCAGTTATCAGGAGGAGAGGGGTGGAAGCAGCTTCAGCTGAATTTCCCTATTTTTCACTCAGAATGGTGAAAGGAAATATTTTCTTTTGCTCACATTGCAAATTCCCCAAAGCTATCGCAGGGAGCAGAAAGGAGCGAAGAGGTTTTGGAGGAGAGCAGGAGGACGAGGCTGCTGGGCTTCCCAGGGACTGCTTGGCTCATGTTAAATTCCAGGAAAGCCCAGGCTGGAAAGTGCATTAATCCCTCCCTGCCCACTCCCAGCAGCCATGATTACCAGCAATGCATCAAATTCAGATTAAAAATATTCCCAGGGTAAAGACTCTCTCCAGCCCCAGGAAACTCCCCATCACAAATGCTAATGTTTCATGCTTGCTATTGAAGTTTTGCTCCTCTCCACCTGCCCGGGTTTGATGGCCAGCCCTCAGCTGTCACCACACTCCTGCTCGGTTGGCTGAAGAGCCTCTGGTTCACATCTCTTTCCCTGCAGACATTTACAGGCGGTGATCAAGCCTTCCCCACACACCAGCCGGCCAGAGCGCCCGAGCCTCACTCCACAGCCTGTTCCCAGCTGCTGATGGCAACCCAGGCTCTTCCTTGATGCATTTTCCAGCTCGCTCAAGGCCCAGGCATGGCAGGAACTTCTGTGAGGACCACTGGGACCCTGATGCTGGAGATGGCACTGGGCGAGCAGGACCCCTGCCTCCACAGTGGGGGACACGTCTCTGCCACGTCACACGCTGGGGTCTGCAGCTCAGCCAGGGATCGAAGCCACAGCTCTCCATCTGCTCCTCCTGACTGGGGAGATCGGCTTGTTTTAATTTGGTTAACGATGCCTTTGTGCTGCTGCTGCTATAATTAGGGGATTAGGCTGTTGCAAGCCACTGTTGTCCAAACTCAGCACTCCAACTCGGATGCAGTTGAGGACAGGGTCTAAAACCCACACAGAATGATCAGGATCTCTTAATTAACACAATTACCATCACCTGCCACAGCACTGGCCTCATTAAGGTATTAGTGTGGGGAAATGTTAAACAGAGCAAGGTGTGTTTCCCCCAGGACAGGGGCCAGGCAATGCCACCTGCACCCCCTTGCTGGGTGACACACAGGGCACCGCACAGCCCCATGGAAGCTCCAACTTGGCCTTGTTGACGACACCTCCCTTCTCCCTCCCCAGCTCACAGCTGTACAGCCAGGACCACCAAGATGGGTCTCCAACCCCCTGGAGACCATGCTTCTGCAAGAGCTGCAGAGTCGCATCCGGCTCTCCTGCCTGCAGGTGCGTGCTGGCAGCTCACGTGGGGTGGGGGACACAGCCCCATGCCAGCCCCTGCGGCAGAGCCTGCACCGTGCCCTCCGGCACGACCTAGATGCTCAGCTTGCCTCTGCGCCACGCACCCGACAGCTTGGAGGAACAGATGGGCACGGCTGGGCCACTGCGCCAGTGCGGCTTGATTTAATTAAAAACCGCTGCGGCTGTAACCTGCTGGCCCTTGACAGAATAGGGGCAGAGCCGCCATGGGAGCTGCCATGGGGCCAGGAGAGGAGGGGGCGGCAAGACCCCAGGAGCAGCTAGTCCCACCACAGGGAGCTTCACCCCCTCCTGCTCCTGCCACAGCCCACGAGGAACAATGCAGGGCCTGCAGGGTCCCCATCCCTCTGCAGCCTCACCACTGCCCTCACGGGCAAGACCCCCTCTGGTAGGGCAGGCAGTGGGGCACAAGGGGCAAAGCTGCCATCCCACGGCTGGGGACAGCAGCACACCGAGAAGGAATATGCCTCATGCACTCTGACTGCTCCCAAATCCAGCAGCTCCAGCCCTGGCATGGCCCAGTGCATCCTCCCAGTCAGATCCTAGGGATTCCCAAGGAAGATGAAGGGCAGCTTAGGCCTCCCTGCTCACACCACAACGGCCGTTGAACAGCATCGTGAGAGGTACTGCTATGAGAAAGCAGGCACCCATCACACAGGGGTCCCAGCTCCCTGGGGGGCCCTGGGCAGCATCCCACGGGCTCAGAGGCATGAGGCAGAGCAGAGTGAGGATGCTCTGGGAAGCTGGCTGCAGCGAAAGCTTTCAGATCTTCCTGGCACACCAGTTAAAACAGCCCCCATGAGCCCGGGGACAGGTGCCGGACACTCAGGGAAGCATCCGCCCTCGCCGTGCCAGCGACTGCTGCCAGTGCGGAGCTACTGCCACCTGACAGCCTGGGCTGGCACAGTCCCCTCACCCTCCCTCTGCGACACTACGCAATGGTCAAAGCAGCCCCTGGGGCTGCCCTGCCGCCATGGTCTGAGGGGCTGCGTAGCAGACAGCTCCTGCTCCCATGCTGGGGCAAAGGAGACAAGTGCATGGCCCCAGAGATGCCAGCATTGCACTGCAGAGATGAGGTGAGGCAGGAAAAGCACACGGTATTTGAATCCAGCCTTCCCCACGCTGTGCTAGGCTCCGGCAGGTGGAGCCAGCCCAGGACCCCCGCACCTGCACAGCTAATGGCCCTCCTGTGCTCACAGCTCTCCTCTCCAGGAACGAAAAGCAGATCCCTCAGATCTACACCTCCCAGGAGCTACCCAAGCCTCACTGGCCACCTTAGGCCCCTGCCATCTCCCTGCAATAGGGTGAAAAATTATTTTGCAGATGGCAAGCCAGCAGCGAGGTCTCCTGGAAGGCAGAGGAGCGGGCTCTCCCTTCACGGCATCCTCCTGGAGGAGGCCAGACCCCCCGCAGGCAGGGACACTGAAGGCTCAGTTACTGCCTCAGACCCAGGGACAGGCACAGCAACCTCAGGCGCTCCACAAAACACCACAGCAAAGGCTTCACCAGGCTTCCTGTTTTCAGCCAAGAGCTGCTGCCTGTGTTTGTTTTGGATCCCAGTCAGCACAGTGAAATTAGAGAAGCACCGCACTCTAGAAAAATCAATATTTCATTAGTTAAACCTGTGCATTTTTGCAGGGGGGCTGCATTCATATTTATGAGGGGAAAAACGATGTACACATCTCTCCCAGCTCCCTGAGCCCAGCAGCAGGACCTGCCAGCACGCACGTCCCCTTCCAGCACAGACCCTCCTCAAAGGTCCACAGCTCTGCTGCTTCCAGCCCTGGGACGCTCCCATGCACAGACACACAAATCCTCTGCAGCACCACATCTCCAGGGGCTTTTGCAACAAAATGCCATGGCATGCCTTCTGTCTTCCAGGAGCCGTTTCACTTGGAGCATCCTCAGGGAAGCAGTGAGCAATGCCTGGTAAGAGCACTGCAGCCCAGCAGCCTTCACGGTGCGTCTGGAGGATGCCCTGCTGCCCACGCCAACCTCAGCAGGGTAGAGCGTTTGCCGAGGCCTGCCAAAAGCTGGAGGCGCTTCCAGTGGCAACCGTGGTCAAGACAGGCAGGAGCTGGAGCCGCCAGGACCCTCTCCCAGCCTCTGCTGGGCACGTCCACCCCATGCCCGTCTGAGCCTGCCTCCAGGCTGCAAAAGCGTTTTTGTTGGGCCAGAAGCAGCCCCAGAGGAAAACACCCACTGTTCGAATCCCTCAAATGCCTCCAGTCCACAGCTGTGGCCCCCCCCAAAAAAAACCCCCACTTGTCATTTTCCTCATTCTTTTTGATTTAGTCTAGTTTCGTCATCATAAAGATCCAATTTATCTCTGAAGACACAGACATTTTCTAAGGCAAGTGACCTCCTCTCTGAGGACTGTACGTTAATAATTCACTCATCAGCCATGAACTGCAAAGCTCCATTTCCAGCCAGAGGCATCCTTCCCGTGTAGTGACACCAGAGCAGCCTCACCAAGGTTGCAGTTTTGAACTTGGTGGATCGCGAACCCGGCCAAGCAGGCTCAGACATCTGCTATGCAAGCTTGCTTGCAAGCTGATTTGAGTGGTGTGTGAATCCACAGTCTGGGATACCCAGAGCCCAACTTCCAGGCTCCTCCTCACCGGCAGCTGACTTGCTCCAGATTTTGTTAGGGGGGAAACCTGCTCTTGTTTCAGTGCATCTGCTCAATGCCACCCTGTGCTCCTCTTCCCTGCACGCCTGCCTGTGGAAGCCAGCCTCGCTGGGGCACTCCAGCCCTCAGACAGACAACACATCCCTCCGGGAGCTGCAGGGCAAAGGGCCCTCCGGCCACACCTCCAGGGCTAGCTCCCTGTCCAGTCCCGTGGCATTTAGACATCTCTCATGGCTGCAAGGCTTTACCAAGTGCTGTCACCAAGAGGCTGCTAGCAAGATGGGACGGCTCTGTGCCAGACAAGCAAGAGCAAGGCAGAGAAAGATACAGGCAGCAGGAGGTCAAGGGAGCAGATGGAGGGCCAGGCTGCAGGCTGAAACAAGCTTGGATCAAAAGGTGGTGGTGGGAGGGATGCAAGAAGCCAGGCTGACCTAGGAGAGGACTAGAAGTGGGGACATCCCCATGTGCCACCACCCAGCTGCTCTCCTGGCGAGCAGGGGTATCCCACCCTCAGGCTGGGCAGGCGATTCTCCCCGGCACAGCAAGGCCACAGGGGCTGCGGCATCCAGGCGCTTTGGGAAGTTTCCGAGTTTTTCCTCACCCTCACAGGGACAAATCCATCCACAAATCCCATTTGCACCCTCTGTTGCCAAAATCTCCCCCTGGCCCCTCTGTCAGCTCCCACCTTTGTACCTCCAGCGCACAACAGCCAGCCCCTCTGACCCATCCTTCCCACAAAGCAAGGGATTTGATCTCAGGGTGACAAAGGACTGTCACATTAACACAAATGCTTGCTAGAAGCGGAAAACACACAACCTCTAAGAGTCTGCTCTGAACTCCAGATCTCTTATAGACAGGGATGCTGTGACATGCCACTCTTCAACAGCCAAGCCCTCTGCTTTGGGGGCTTGTGATGTGGGGTGCGAGATCCAGAGCTTAACAGGGGGAGCGACAAGGAGACCTGCTGTCCAAGCTCCCAATGTGATGGGAGCTTGCTCCTTGCAAGTGAAGCGGTCAGCTGAGTGCAGGGGCTCCATACCTTCAAGTGTGGTCCACATGAAAAACCCCGAGTCCCCACGCTAAACACCAAGTTCTGTATTATTTCTCTGAAAGGAGATGTGTACATGAGCATTCTCTAGAAAGGGGCAAAGCAAGAGGACCCAGCTCCTCATCACAGCCTGCTCTGAACCCTGGGCTTTTGCTGGGGTTCTCCCAAGACCCCGCTGGAGACTTTGGTCACAGCTTCCAGGACCCCATCGATGCTCTCCAGCAGCCCTGAGCCCTCTGCAGGCGAGAGCAGCAGAGTCCTGGTCCAAGGGGCACGGACACTTGGCCTGAACACCACTGGCAAATTGCAGAGCTGCATCCTTCTCCCAGGGTGTGGGGATGCAGTCACCTCCCCAACAGACCCTGCCCGAGGGTATAGTGAAAGCTGACAGCTGCCTGTGACACCTGACCAGGGTTAAGCAACTGAAACATGGCCAGCAATTAGCAATCAAGCAGCAGCCAAGAAAGAAGCAGCTGAAGACAGACACTGGTTGCAAGTGCTGCTGAAGCTCTCAGATCACAGGATGCCCTCCTCCTCCAGCCCTGGCTGGCTGCTTTTAGAGCACGCTGACAGAGCCCCTCCTGCGTGCCTTCGGGTACATCCCCGCTGCAAGCCTTCCTCTGCCGCCGCGCATCAGAATGGAGCTGGGAAGCAGCCTCTCCTCTGGGACCAGCAGGACTCTGCTTTCTGCCCTAGCAAAGCACACAGCCTGGTCTCCCCCAGACATCGACTGCTCTTCCAGTTGCCCCAGGGCCAGATGAGCCCCTGCAGAGAGCTGGGAGGGGAGCAGGCTGGTTGGGGGACAAGGGAGCTGGGGAACCCCTCTGATGGCAGCAGCAGCTCCCGCCTGCAGCTTTGGCAGCCGCACAAACACAAGCCGCCGCTGGCGGCTCTGCTCAGTTGTGTTTGCACATTCACACCGGTCTGGTGGCCAATTAGCTCAGCAAAAGGCAGCAGCATCGTCAGGGAATCCTGGCACCAGGCACGGTGACTGCCTCCTTCCGAGGCCACCGGCAATCCCATGGCTGAGAGGATCTGTTGCCACCCTGATCCACAAGTCACTGGCCAGAGCTGGGCAAGCCAAGACCCCAAGCTCAGGCACATGCCACACACAACCCTGCCGAGTAATAGGCAAGTCCTTGGAGGGGCAGGACAGGGATGAGGGGGAAAAGCCCTGTTCTGGGCCACCACAAATCATCCAAGCACCATGACAGCCACCCCCAGTGTCAGAGCTTTCCTGGGACCCTCCAAGAGGGGACAAATTCCCTTGTGAACAAGCAGCAAGCTCACCCAGACCCTCCCGTCTCAGGCCTCCCTCCGGTGCAGGGCAGCAGCGAGCAGAGCCAGGCAGGGTGACCCCTCTCCCAGGGCCCTCCTCCAGTTTGACAGCAAACAGCTGATAACTACTTTTTTGAGCATGTTTTTTAGCTCCTACCCTAAGGCCAATCTCCAACATGACTGTTGCCAAGGGAACGAGCTCTTTGCTTTGACAGTTCTGTTTTAAGGATCTCCCGCCTGCCCAGTGAGGTGTCTCAGAAATGGTTGCTTCAGATGCCCTGGTACATTGCTTGTTGCTTTGCAGGCATCTAAACACTTGCAGCAGAACTCTGTCCAAGCTGGCATGAGAAACTGCTACTCCCAACTGTCCAAGGATTAAACACACAGGGTTGTGTTAAGAGGATATTTATAATAGAAATAAGAAATGGGGAAACACTGGCAGCTCTGCTCCCCTCCTAGGGGACAGCATGCCTGTCAATGGGCATCACACACTAATGCCTCCTCCTGACTTCCCAGAAAGATGGGAGGGAAAAGTAATTTCAAAAGATTAAAATACAGGTTCAATCCCTCTGGCCTTTCAGGTGACTACAGTGGATACTGTTGTGCCCAGCTGCAGCAGGGAGTCCCCACATCCCAGTGGATGCCCAGGGAGAACGGAGCGCACTCAGCCTTGGCTGTGGCCCACCAGGTCATCTCTTGTCACATGGTCTGTTTCTTTTGGAGACGAAGTCCCCAGCATCACAGGGAGACAAAAAAAAAAAAGCCAGAAACCAAAGCTGGTGAGATGCAGAAAGGCAAAACAGCCCCCCAGGGAAGTGCCATGATGCTGACTCTGTACTGCATTCATCTGCTCAGGGTGAAGGTGTTTAAAGATAAGCTAAGAGCAGAGCCCTGTAGCATGCAGCCAAGGCAGGAGCACCATCAGCAGCACAGGGCACCACTGGGCCCAGCTCCCCACAGCTTCCATCGCACATCAGACTGGGAGGAGAGCAGAGTGCAGGTCTGACAGCAGCAGAAAGGAGCACGAGGAGTTGCTGCCCTGGGCACAGCACTGGGACTGACACCACCAAACACATCCCACCTCTGAAAAACAGGTCCCCAGGGTGCATGGGGCAATGGGGTCCCAACAAGCCCTGTTTTCTGGCACGGTCAGCCCTGAGCTTGTCTCCAGGAAGGCTGCTGCTGGCCACTCAGACCAGAAGTGTCAGAACTCGCTTTCCCTGGAAACGATGGCGTGAAAGCAGCAGCAAAAGTAGTGGTCTGGAAAAGCTAATGCTCCGCATTGGGCTTGCCAGTAAATACGCTGTCTGAAGTGTAATAAGGTGGGGAAAAGCATCTGTAGACAGAGCACTGCCTGGAGCATCACCTGAGGAAGGGGCAGGTCCCCTTGAGCAGGACCCTGCAGTAACAAGGGGAAGCTCACAGCTCTGCTGCTCCACAGCCACAGGCAAACTCCGGGGTCACCTGGAAAGATGCTGCCATCTGGATCTGTGGCAAGCATTGCTGCCCTCCAGCACATCCTTGTGACACCAGGGAGCCTCCACAATCCCCGAGTGTTTGGAGCTGCAGTGTCCAATGCCTGCCCGTGTGCACTCTGGTCCCTGTACCCTCAGCCCACATCACAGTGGAAGCAGAGCGTGACGCCAGGCAGGTGACTGGAATGGTTAAGCACATTCCTGCCCAGCCCTCATCGAGCATCTCAGCTTCTCCGCCTCCCTCTGCTGTTATTGACTGCTCATTTTAGGTAGCCTCGTCTGGGTTACTGTTTCTGGCATCAGGGCTGCCCAAACACACCACACAGCATTACTGCGTCCGACTCCTGCCTGGCTCCTCTCCTTTCCCTGCAGCCAGCATGGCCCTCCCTCTGCCACAGCGACCACACAGCCCAGCACTGGCTGCGACAGCAGCCGAGGGGCTGAAACTGCCCTGGGTGAAAGCAGGAGCTCTTTCAGAGCAGGACGGAGAGCCTCATCCCCCACCTGCCCTTGCAGGCAGACAGAGGAGCTCGGGCACCAGGGAGATCACTTACACCTCACCATCACTGCACGATGAAGGCTCTGCTGCTGCATCGCTTCACGGCTGCAGGTGCCTGGCCAAGAGCAGAGGGGAGAGAACTGGACCAGATGGTTCAAGCTGAGCTGACCCAGTAATTCAGAGGAGGAGGATCAGATACATCTGACTACGTGGGTGTTAACAGTGCTGGCATCACCTTCAAGGTCCCATGGAGTCACTGAAGAGCCAAGCAACAAGGAGGCCATTCAATCTGTGCAGACACAGCATCAGATAACCTGCATGGCCAAGCCATTGCCTGGGCTGTAAAAGGAGCATGGAGAGCAGTTCAGATGAAGACAAGGCTGGGCACTGGGGTACCATGCCAAATGCCAGCACAGGGAGCAGAGCACTTCCCATAAGGCATCTGCACAAGCAGACCATGCTCTGCAGTGGCTCTAACAGCAGGAAACATGTGGGACCCAGGAGAACAAGCCCAGCGGCACGCAAGTAGAGCCCACCAAGCTCCAAGACCACCACACAGGCACTGCCGCCAAAGACACCTTGGACAGATGTTCACATCCTGCACCACCTCCCTCCTCACGCTGCAAGGACCTGAATGGTCACACAACACTCTGGGCTAGGGTAAAGCTAGGTTATAACCATCTTAGTGAAAAACAAAGAAAAATGTTAGCTTTAATGCAGATTCCTCTGTCTGGCTAAGTGCCTGGCCATGCCAGCACCAGGGTGACTACCCAGATGTAGACGCCTCCAGTTACTCCGGCAATTCCAACACCCCATGCGAGGTGAGAACATCAGGCAGAGGGAGAAGAGGCAGCGTCTAGCATGCAGGAGACCTCACAAGCAGGGAATCCTGGGCAAGTAGGGTGCTTCCCTCCATCTCCTTCCAGAGAAGGAAAGGTACCCACACTTGGGAGGCACTCAACTCATGCTTCAGCAGTAACACCCCAGTCTATTGGGGATTTCTTCTCCGGCCAGCTGACCAAGCCGCCACACTCCCAGCAAACACCCCGGCCTCAGTGTCACAGACCACGCCAAAACCTGAGGCATTATCAGGACAGCGGCAAAATTCCTGTCCCACAGCAGCAGTGCCAGCAGATCCCCTCACCGTCTGGGTATGCGGCAGGGCAGCTCTGCAGCACTTCATCCCATGTATTGTCTTAAAATCCAGCATTGCCTGTTGAGCCTAACACGTTGTGCCAGACAGCTGAGTGGCGGCTTTTGCGCTCCCCATCCGGCTCCCTCCGCCTGGCTGCTCGCAGAGGGATGCTCTCCTCTGGCTGACATGCTGATCCCAGCTGCATCGCCGCTGTGAGAACAGCTCACTTCCCCCAGGCAGCTGTTCAGAGTCATCCAAAATCAGGCCATCCAGGTATCGAGTGATGCAGATAGGTCGCACTCCCTCTTCTCATGCCTGCACACCACCGCCTCATCAGGGATGTCACTACTTCCTCCACTCTAGTGCCAAGGGCTTGTGCTGGCACAGAAAGAGACTTATAGCATATGGTGAGCCCTAATGACATGTGAGAACAGGGCACTTGCACACATTAGTTGGGTAAAAGCACTGCCGTAAGCAGCAAAGGATTACGTTAGCTTCAGACAACTACCAGGCTTCCACTGTCCTACTCCTGCACACCAGGGCCCCAACCTCAGGGTCTCCCTGCCGCATGCCCAGGGCTGATGCCACAGGCTGGAAGTCACACATGGCCTGCCGCGAGCTGGCTCAGGACCAGCGCTAACATCTCCCCAGAGCTTCTCCTGAGGGAGCAGGATTACAGGACCTGCAGCCATCATCTGCTCTAGGGCTAGAGACGGTAAGAGCCCTGTGGGAGTCCGAACCTCTCTCCCAGCCCTATGCTCCTACCACTACACACCATTCCCACACAGGCAGGGCAGGGTGAATGACTTCTTACAGAAAGGACACCAGCTGGAAGCACAGGGCATTTCCCCAAGACAGAGGAAGCTCCTCCTGCATGGTCTGGCCGAGCAGACACCTCCACCAGCTTCAGAACGATGAAGCCACCTTCCAGGAAGGGGACAGTCTCCTGAACCTGCCTCTCTGCAAACACTAGGCAGGGAGCTCATCTCACTTGGTTTCAGACATCTCAAGATGGTCCCCAGGCTCTCCTCAGCCAACGGGGAGGCAGAGACACAAGCCACCTAACCAGCCTCAGCATCTACAGGAGGAGACAGAGCAGCCCTGGCCCTCCTGCTGTGGCATCTATACCTGGTCAGGCAGGGCCAGCTCTAAAACCCTCAACATTGAGGTTTCTCCCAGCAGGAGAAACACACACGATGAGTGGAGCAGCTCTGGTACAGTGGGAGGTAACTGGATGCAAGACCTGAGCTCAGCTCCCTGCTGTGCCACTGAAGCTGCCCAGCCTTCCTCCCTCGCTGCCGCAGGATGGTGGTGCTCCTTGTGCTGCACATTGAGCGATGCTCGGAGCCCGCAATGCTGGTGCCACAGCAGGATGAGGTTGCTACCAAGTACAGGGAAAAACAGCCCCAACAAGTCTGTTTTTGGCACATTATGGCTTCCCATGGGACAACAGTAGGGCACTGTTCAAACAAAAGGGTTACACAACTCTACAGTGGAATAACTCTGTGAGGGGAATAATCCTCGCAACAAGGACAACCACGCATCCAGCCCAAACACTCAGAAATCTGCCGACATCAGCACACCACCAGCCAAGTGCACAAACATGGCCCTGGTGTGAAGCACCAGTGCTTCTAGCATCCAGGAGGCTTCAAGGGGCTCTTGCTGGGCTCCGCTGTGGTTGTAGCTTTGAAATCCAGAGCACTGGAAGAACATTTCTTCAAGGAGAAGAGACAGCTACTCCATCCCTGCCATGGAAAGGGTGCTGCAGAGGGGCCTTCCTAGCTGGAGAGCCACATTGGGAGCTGACGGCTCAGGGGCATGAGGGTAAGGCACTGACCGCAAAGACATGCCAGCAGCTTCTTTTCAAGCATCTTCCAGCCATCCATCTCCTCTGCTCCCAAAGGCTTTTTGGGGGTCCATTTGTCTCACTGCATTGGACATCAGAGAGCCTGGCAGCTCATGGCCAGGGCTGGGCCACAGCAGCAGGCCAGCCCTGGAAGAAATCTTGCAGTGTCATCATCCAGGTTGCATCCTGCCCTAGGACTACACACAACTTCAGGTCATGGCCACCCCTCCTCATGTGAGCACTTGTCAGGCTGCTCAGCCACCCCCTCCTGCCCGGCTCTGACCCACGCACTGAGCATTGCCACGCACAGGATGCCAGGACATCCCTGCACCGTGGGACTGAGCATCACCCACACCCAAGTGACTCTTTTGGGCTCCTGTGGGAGGACCGTGACCGTAACCAGAATAAAACCTGGGATTTGTGGATGGGAACACAGCCACCAACCCCCAGAGCAGCTCTGCCTGTGACAGCAACCTCCTCCAGCAAAGGGACAGGCCACAAGGGAGGCACCTGATGGGGAAGGCAGGTGGGAGGCTTCCTCCTCACTCCAGCATAGGCAGCCCAAGCTGCAGGCAGGAGGCTGCCGGCTTCAGACCTGTTACCCTCTGTACCACACTCTCTCCACCACAACAGCTCTTGGGACCCTTGATCCCAGGGCCACATACTCACATCGGAATTTCCCTGCTTCTAATGAGCCATGGGCAGGGACTCAGATGGCAACTGGACCCTCTCCCACTGCCAGCCTCTACAACACCCTGAAAACACAATGTGCAGACCAGGGGTAGAAACCAGGCCCCAGACAGCTACTGCATCTCCCCACCACCCACTCCCCATCCAAACACAAACAGCAGCAATTTTATCACGACCAGCGACTCCCAACACAGCAAACACAGCTGCCAGCAGCCCAACAGGAATTACAGGCCATAAGCAGCAAGCGCTGGCAATCCAGCAAGGACTCCGCAGCTGAATGGCTATGGAAAACAAGGTGCTGCCATTGACGAGCCCTTACCAAAATCACATTTGCTTTGCAGCACTTCATTGCTGGCTGCCTCGCCCTGCAGCGCGCTGCCCGCCGCGGTGGCGTATGGCGGGTAAACACCCTTTGTCTCAAGGGCTGATGCTCCAGCCGAGCCCCGTGCCTCCCACACACCGAGGACCGACCAGACGCTGGGATGCCACCAGACATCCCGGCAGCGGCGGGATCCCGGAGGGATGGGGAGCGGCTGCCTTTTCTCAAGCCTGCTGCCCCACGGAGGGGGGGCTCTGACCGGTCAGCTCCCACCGAGGGCTCCTGCTCTGCCGGGGGAACCGGGGACCCGCCCCATCGCGGGGAACCGTCTCCCCACCCCGGGGAGGTCACCGCCGTCCCCACAGGGGCTCCATCCCCCGCCCACAGGGGCGTCTGCCTTTCCCCCCCCCCCCCCCCCCCCGGGGGTCACCACCGCCCCCCGCCATCCTCCCGGGGGCGGGCGGGTCTACCCCACCGGGGAGTCTCCATCCGCTGGGCCCCCCTGCGACTCCACCCGCCGCGCCGCGGGCAGCGCCGGGAGGGGCCAGGCTCCGCCGCCGCCCGCCGGGGCCTGTCTGGAACCTTCCGCCGCCCCGGCCCCGCCCCGGGCGGTACGCGGCGATGGGGGAGACACGACGGGCAGCACCGGCGCCGCCGTGACCTTGAGCCCCGCCGGCCGCCCGGGCCCGCGGCAGCCGCACCCGCCCGAGGCCGGCGGCGCGGGCGGGCCCCGAGGGCAGGGCCGGGGCGGGGCGGCGGGGCGGGGCGGGCGGCACCTGCCGGGCCCCGCCGCGCCTGACCCACATACCGGCGCGGCCCAGCCCCGCGCGCCGCCGCCGCCCCCCGCACCTGTCGCTCGCGCGCGGCCGGTCCCCCCCCGCTCCTCCTCCTCCTCCCCCCACGGGGCCGCGCGCGGCCGGGACCGCCGGCCGCAGGAGGGAGGGGGGGGGGCGCCTGCCGCGGGGGGCTGAGTAATGGCGGGGGGTGGGCTCGCCCGGCCCCGGTACCGCCACTCACCGTCGCGGGAGAGGTTTCCCCGGGCGGCGCCGAGGCAGGCGAGGAGCAGCAGGAGGGCGGGGGGCAGCATGGTGGCGGCGGGTGCCCGCGGGACCGGGGCGAGCCGAGCCGCAGCGCGGAGGCGGCGGCAGCACCGGGCGCGGCGCTGCTCTCCGGTCTGGAGCCGGTGGTGCGGCAGCGGCGGGGATTAAATAGAGCGCGAGGAAGAGACCATTCGTGCCGCGGCGCCGGGGGGGACGGGGGGGCCGTGCCGATGCCGCCCCCCTCGGCCCCCGTGTAAATATGCCCGCTCCGGCCGCCGGGCCCCCCCGCGTCCCGAGGCGCGGTGGTGCGCTCCACATGCGCGGCTCCCCGCGGGAGGCAGGTGGGCGCGGGGCGGCGGCGGGGGGGTCCCGGTGGTCCCCGTGGTCCCCGTCCCGCCTCGCCCCGCCCCCGGGCTGAGGAGGCCCGGTCCGAGCGGAGTCGCGATTTGTCACGGTGTCGCCGCCGGTCATGGTCCCGGGCTGAAGGGGATCCCGCGCTGAGAGGGTGCCGGTCTGGGGGAGGTCCCGGTCCCGGTCCCGGCTCCGCCGCGGAGCGCCTCGCAGCCCCGTGCCTCGCAGCCTCACCCGGCCCCGAGAGGGGTCCTCCCAGAGCGCCGGCCCCGGGGCTCGGCGGGCCCGGGCACTCCCTCGGGCCCCGGCCCTGTCCCCGTCGGAGCCCATCGCGTCCTGCCTGCGCGCAGCGAGGCGCCCGCGGCAGGCTGCGGACGGCTCCTGCCTCGCCGTGGCTCCTGCGGCGGGAGCACAGCCACCTAGACGGTGTCGCCGTGGCTGCTGTGTCCCCAGGGCGGGCCAGGGCGCCTGCCAGGGCGGGACCCTCTGTGTGGTGACTCTCCAGGTGGGTCTGGGAAGCAGGTGGCAGAGCCCCAGACTAAGCGATGGGCAGCTCACGTTGGCCACGGGATGGAGGCAGCAGCAGGCAGGATTGCCTGCTGCCATGTATTGCTTCTCTCTAGGGTAGTTGGCCCTGCTCGGTCTGGGATCGCTCTCCTCTATGCCACGTGCTCGGCGTATGTCTGTTTGCAAAGCAACTCCTGTGGCGCCTGTGGCTGAAGGCCTGGCTTTGCCTTTCTACTTGCTCCTGCAGCCAGCCTGTTGAGCATGGGCGAGCAGACAGCGTGCAGCCTGATCAATGCAGGACGATCTCCTCAGCGCTTTGTGGGGTCAGAAGGACTACAGCTGAAATGCTGGGGTGTGACCCATGCTCATCAGGGTGGCTCAGCCTGTCTCTGGTCCGCAGGGTTGAGGACTTCCTCTCTGTCTCTGCAGCAGCCCATGTGCCGCCCAGTCCCACAACTGGTTCTCGCTCAGACTTGCAGCCAAATTGCATTTGGGGTGAAGTCCGCATTTGTTCCAGTCCTTGGCTGCCAGTCCCTAAAAGTCAGCGTCCAGCCCTTGCTATCCCATGGCATCTCCCGGGTAACTCCTTTATCCGCTGTTATCCATCCATGTTATCATCCATTGGGTGATAAAACTCGAGTGCTCGCTCATGCCAGGCCAAACATTTCTAGCTTGGACTCCCTCCTGCAGCCCTAGAGGAGAAATTAACCACTTTTGCTTTAGTAGGTCTGAAACAAACGCATACGTTCATTTCACACATCAGTGTAAACTCCTCCTCACGTGCTTTTATGCTGAGCTTTTCCACACCCTGATGCTCTCCTGCACAAATGCTGTGCAAGAGGGATGTCTCTGTTAGTCATAATCTCTGTGGGAAGGGGCTGTGGGAGGTAACAGCTTTCTGGTGGTCAGATCAGATCGCTTCTGTGCCTCAAATTTCACCCTGTGTCTGGATGTGGCCCTATAGGTGATGCTGCTTGTGTTATGGCCTCATCCAGCTGACCTTAGAGGAGCTGCAGCTGGCCCCAGCTATGATTTAGGTGCTCAGGGTGCAGAGCCACAGCCCATGGAGCAGATTTGGGGCTAGCGTGGGCCAAGTGAGGCCACGGGAGGCTGTGCCCAGGTCTTTAGCTGGAGAAGGGGCTGCCTTTGGAAAATGGCTCTGGCAAGCTGGGTGATGTGAGAGCAGCTCACATGAGGTCTTTCCCCAGGAGCAGAGTGAATATAAGCACAGCTCCTCTCTGAGGCATGAGCGTGGCCTCGTGTGTGAGGGAGGCTCCGGTGGGAGGGTGAGATGTGGCAGGGAAGCTGGAAAGGGTCTTGTGAGATGGCTCGTGGAAGGGGACCATGCTGGGTCGGGCCCTGGGAGGGTGTGGGTGGCTCCTGATGCTGCATGTGGCAGTCGGGGGGGGGCAGTTTCCTCCACAGAGGAGGGTCTCAGGTGACACTGGGTCTCTCGGTGCCTTTCGTGATCCCCCAGCCTCTCCTCAGATGTCTTTGCTGGAGGAGGACATGTGGGAGTGTGGTGTCCCTCGGGGCTGTGCCGCAGTTCCCTCGACAGAGGAGGGAGGCTGGGAGGGCACGCTGCCTGCCTGTCGCAGCACTGGCTACAGCGTGGCTGGGCTCCCTGAGCCCCCCTGCCTCCCCAGCCTGCTCCCCACAGCCTGCCCTCTCTCCCTGCCACAGCCTGGAGGCTTCGTAGCTCCAGGCAGTGCTTTTAACCCTTTCTCTGTCTCCTGCAAGGCAGGTGCGTTGCAGAGAGCCTGGCTGCCAGAAGACGGCTGTCCCCTGCCTCTCTGCGTGCAGCACCCACACTCTCCATCACACAGGCTGCTCCTGAGAGGTGATGGCCAGTGAAGGGCAGGGCGGCCAGAGGTAGAGGAAGAGGAGGTATTCAGTGTGCAGCAGGTGCCGAGGTGACGCTTGCCACAACAAATCCCGGTGATTCAGCCCCAGAGCATCTGCCACTGCCGGGGACCGAACATTAACAAGGGGCAACAAACGGCCAAGGGGGCTGATGTCACGCAGCCACCTCTGCTGAGGCGTCCCGGAGCCCCCGGGAACTGGAGCTCCCCTGCATGGAATTCACTCTGCCATGCCCGGGAAGGATGGTGCTCCTCAGCTCCGCTTTGCCTGAGAGACCCCCAGAAGACCCTGCTGGCCGAAATCTTTCTGGTTCTCTGTTGCTGATGACAAGGTGGGGCTGTGAAGGTGGGTGTTACAAAAGCAGTGTTGGCCTCTGGGTCTCCTTGCTCTCTGGGAGCATGTGCCTCTCTTGAACTGGGCTGTTTGAGCCCTCCAGACCCTCCCACATGTGCCAGCAGTGGTCTGGCAGCATCCTTCAGCCAAGTGTAAAGCACTGTGCAAGGTACGGGCATACAGGCTGCGGGTGCAGGACTGTTTTTTTCATCTACGCCACTTAGGTATAGCACCCTTGGGCAGAAGCAACCAGATCTCACTCACCTCCCACTGACATCAGTTTAAGAGCTGCCAGCCCTGATCATCTGTGAAAACCTTCCAGCCCCATGTCCTGGCTGCAGCTAATATTAATGCTACAGAGGAAGAAAAACCACCCTGGTGTTAACTTTCCACCCGGGACCAGCTGGAATGTAGAGCTAAAACACTTTCCAAAATACCTTAGCAATGCCAGTTATAATTCCCCCCCCCCCCCCCCCGCCCCGCCCCGATCTAAAAAATCCAGTCTGCTTGACCACTCTCTTATCACACCTCTGGAGAAGATTTTCCCCTCTGATTATCTGAATTTGGCCTTTTCTGGTGTCTTACCACCTGTCTCCTGACTTTTAGGATCAGACCAGAAGCTCCTGCCTTTCCTTTGTAGTCCCTCCAATGGATACTCTCTCTGGAAGTGGGGTTGGAGGATGGAGGGAGAATGAAGCCTTCTAAATCATCAAATGGACTCAATAACATATTTCACTTTAAACAATCGTGTTTCCTAGCCCATGTTTGGTATTGCCCCAGCTATGGATACTATCTCCCTGGAGGCTCTGCAAAGGCATAGAAATCTCCAGGGAAGGTGTAGAAGATAGAAGGAGAAGAGTCATTTAGCACCTCTGTGATACCCTCCTCTACCATAATTGCTTCCTTTAACCTCTGACAGTCTAATGGCCCCATGTTTTCCTGATGGCTTTTTGACATGCTCAGCCCTGTTGTTTGTTTTTATACCTTTACTGATTTGCTCTTCAAAACCCCTTTAGGCTTTGCTTAATTAGCCTCACACTGATTTTTAGCATTTGCTTCCATTTAGTGTCACTTGCTGCTGTTTGGTCCTGGCTTCCCTGTGCAACGCTGAATTGAACAGCACTGAGGCTGCTATTATGCAGCATCTCAGCTACTATCGCTTTATGAATTCGCTCCTGTGTGCCACTTAAAACTAAGTCAAGAATGGCCTCCCCACTTCTTCCTGCTCCTCTCCTTGCTCCAAGTGAGCGATCGCACAGAGCAGCGTGTGGAACGTGGAGCTACTCTGTCTCTGAACTGTGTCCCACTGTGCCGCGTGTTTGTATGTGGGTGGTTCAAGTCCCTTACTATCATCTGCTGTTATCGCACCTTTGCTGGAGTCTCATGCCATTTTGATCTCTCTCATCAAAGAAGTGAGCCTGCCACTTCTCTGCAGCCGTCTGGGCGGGGAGATAGAGTCTTGTGGGGATGTGATTGCATCTGGGCATTTGACTGCTTCTCTTTGCAGCTTGCTCGAGCTGTCCTGCAGAGCTTGCAGCCAGATGTTTTGGTATTTCTTTGACTTCTGTAACTCCTTTTATATCAAGATAAAGGTCCGGGCAATTCACCTACATTTGCATACTGCCCGGATATTTGTAATGCTTGTTCCAGACCCGTGCAGGCTTTTATCGAGCTCGTTAACCTGCAACCAAGCTGATTTTACAGAAATATTCTGTACAGAAATATCTTGTCCTTGATTTGCTTCTGTTAAGGCTTTGGTAGTTACTCCTGAGTCACATTGCTGTGAGTCAGATCACAGCTCTGCTGTGTGTCAGGAACCAGAACCTGATGGCTGTGCTTGGGGATTCCTCCCAGAGCCTGGGTTTCGTACATTTAGGGGCTATCTCATTTGAACCAATTTTCATCAAGGCAGGATTTATTCATGGCTGACTGCAACAAGCCCAGAGCAGCCGAAAAGACAGGAGTGGGGAGCGAATACAAACCCCCAAATGCGGCAGGGTTGTATGGTGGGTTCAACCTGACCTCCATGAGCTGCATAGTCTGTTGTATTGCAGCAAGCCCTTTATCCAACTAGCTCTCAGATTTTTCAGCACTGTCCTATACTGTTTCTGTAACTTCTAGATCTCACACTTAATTCAAAGTGCAAAGTCTTAGAATGACCTGTATTGTGGTCTGCCTGCATTTAACATTTTCACCAAAAGCCTAGCAGAAAAAAACAGAAATGTCTCTGATGCGCTGTGCAGATGACAAAATGGTTGGAGGGTAGGGCTGGTGATTTGCTAAGCTGGAACTAAATAGATGCTTTAATAAGGCTGAATGTAGCATTAGCTGTTGAGGAACAAATGATGGATGGTGCTGTTCTGAGCCACAGTGACCAAAGAAGACTTGGCGGTCACTGGAGTATCAGATAACCTTTATCTACTTTAACTATTGAATTTCTAAGAGCATTAAGGTCTTACTTAGCCATGGTACCTAAGTGTCTCAGCAAAAAATCCTGCTCTGTTAACAGGTCTTCCAGTCTAGCGGACAGCAGTAACTGGAGCAGGATCCAGCGGCTGGAAGCTGGCAGAGGACAGCTGGGATTTGGAATAAGGTCCTCACCATTGGAGTGACTTACTGAGGCAGATTAACCCACTCAGGTAATTTTTAAATTACAAATGAACTTTTTCAACAGTCCGTTCACGTTCAGCAGGAATTCAGAGAGGTGTCATGGCTGCACTGTGTGGGCTGATGGCCAAAATCCAAATGGCCATTTCTAATCTACTCTGTGCGGGCTCGGTGACATTTATTAGCTCCTGGCTTGCAGCACAGCTCTGAGCTGACTCCAAATCCTGGATGGCAATTCGCTCTTCATGGGTTGTGCAGACTGCTTTTCCAAGCACTGGTAGGACAGGTACAGCAGAGCTTTGAGTCCTCTCTGAGATCCCCCTGTAGTCTCCATTGCAGTTTGAACAGTGCGTTTGTGTAGCTTTGGTGTAGAAAAAGTTGCAAATAGTGTAGGAATTTATTCTGGAAGATTTTATTTTTGCAAAGGAATGAAATTCACCCCAATTAATGATGTATTGAGTATAAATGCACATGATGTCAAAACAATGCATTTAAATAACTACAAACAAAACAATACAAAATGCCAGTCCAAAAGAAAATGTTCTTTGAAAAGCTGGCATAAAAATGAACAGAAAAAAGACAAGTGTAACAGAACTTTCTCCTTGGTAACTCTCAAACTTCAGAGCAGAATTCAAAAGCTCGGTTATAGGAAGATAACACCAGCTCCCGAAACTCCTCTGTTACTGGGAACTAGTTAGTCACCTAAGCATGTAATAAGTGAAATAAATTGTTGGTTAAAATGGTTTAATCCATGAAACATTGACATTTTATAGATCCAGCTTTACAATCCTTGCTACTGAAAATGAGATTTTTGTTATTACAGGGAAATGCCTTGAACAACTGGGCAAAATTTGAGGCTGGAGAAGCTGCTTCTGTTTGGGGGAAAAAATGAGTTTTAGACATCATAAATGACAATCTGTGAAGCAACTGGTGAAAGACCTTACAAGGGGAGAAGTAACTTCTGATTTATTCCAGGCTAATACACAGAACCTGGATCAATGTATCACTATCAAATATATGCTTTGTTTTTCATACTGACTGTAATGTACTCAAATTCAACATCCTTGTGAGGGGAAAGAGCCAAAAAAGTTCACTGCAACAGCAGGAATTTGAAAAAGTCTTTAAATGACATAGAAAGAGGAAGCCAGTTATAAGGAAATTAAAGGGAACAGCTAAATGAGTAAAATCCTTGGCTCTGCCATGGAGAATATTTAAAGCTGCCATATGAAGGTCTTGAGTCAATAGTCCTTGTTCTCTGCTATCACAGATGTACTGCATGGTCTCGGGGGGTGAGTGGTGGGTTGGGGGGGACGTCTGGAGCAGCTGGTGGGACTGCAGGAGCAGAGGGACAACCGGGGTGGGCAGATTGTGCTCCGTGGCGAGGGACCAGGAGATGCCGAGGGGACTGGGGAGCCGATGAACAGCCAGGCTTCAACAGCGAAGAAAGAGCCTTTGCAGGGCTGCAGGAGGGACTCAAGTTTCTTAGAAACCAGGAAGCCACCCAAAGTTCCTGAATTGAGGTTGAAGGACAAATTCACTCCGCAGGGCCACTGGTCTGAGTTTCCCCTGTTTCAAGAGACATTTTGTTCTCATTTGTATTCTGACACTATATATATTTAGAGGTTAAAAGTCCTTTTACGAGGCCAGTTTTCAGGAAGACATCCAGGCAGCTCTGTCCTGAGATGTGCATATCAGGAGCAGGGAGGACACACGAAGAAAACAAAGCTATCGTTCAGAAGCAAATGAGTTCCTTGTGTTACTGCTCACTGCAGCGGTGTCCCAGGAAGGTTCCTTTATTTGCTGTGCAGACGGTGATGGGGCTCAGGGACTCTCTCAAACCAAAGTGTTGGCAAAGAGGTTTTGGAGCAAATCAATACATTGCCCAGGCCGACCGCAGTCACCCAACAGTGCCGGAGGAATATAGTAGTGAAGCTGTTCAACTACTAACAACAGGCTTGTGCTTTAGTGCCTAAACCAGTCTTCAAGGGATGCAGGGGTGTGATGTCAATGAGTGAAAGGAATCCTGGACTGATTTAGGAACCAGAGTTAGCGTTCAAACAGCCTCAAATTGTTAGAAACAACAATGTAGAATAATTTTATTAGATGCTTGAATGAATACAGTATATTGGGGAAGAGTTTTGTTTGGCTCTTAGCAAAGGAAGTCAAAGCTCAGAAGCATATCCAAGCTCTCTGAAGGTGTGAGCGAGCTGGTGGGCCAGAGTGATGTACAGTTAGTACACTTGTACACGGGGGTTTGCATGTTTTGAGTGAGTTCCTGCATCAGTGACCTACAAGAAACCTAAATTTTCAAGGGGTAAAGAGGCAGGCCTGTAGGTTAATAATTGTTTACTGGAGTATCGAGCCCATTTTCACAGTGGCAGCGGGTGCTGGTGGCAGCGTGCAGACGTCTGTGCTGGTATTCATGCCGATCAGCGCATTCATAGAGGATGCAGAGAAGACTGTGAATAGTGAGCTGGCAAATTTGTAGGGAAAAAAATGATTCAGGAGAGCCAAATCTAGGGCTGAATGCAAGAAGCTGAAGAGGGTCCCATGATGCTCATGCATAAAATGGCAGATTACATTCAATTCAAATACATGCAAAGCTGAATTCAGAGGAAAGAGAGTGGTGTGTACAGGGTGTCGATAGTATCTGTTGGAGCTGGCAATAGAGCTGACTGGAGGAGGTACAGAAACTCTGGCAAGGAGGCCAGAGCTGGCTTCTCTATAAAGGATGGCTTACAGGGTAGCGCCCAGCTTGGGATGGGGTGAATTGAAGGGAGGGTAGCAGACATCTGTGGTAGAGAGAGAGAGAGGAAATGTTTTGCCATTTCCCACTGCGTGAGAAGTGGGTGCAGGGATGGATGTGATCCAGTCACATCTCTTTATGAATGCACCTTCACATAATGCTGGGGGTTGAAAGCAGAGTGTGTTCAAAATGGGATTAGATGAGTTCACGACAAAAATCACGGTCCAGAAAGTTCAGTCCAGGATGGAGACTTCTACATTTTCAGTGATGGGTGAGTCAGAACAGGCTGGTGTGTCTTGCCCATGGGCGAAGGACCAGCATGAATTCAGTTATGCGAAATCATTGACATGAATTCAGGCACAGATGTGGTGTAGTAGTTGGTGGGACTGGGGGGAACAGAGAAAGGTTGCTTAGTATGTCCGTGTGGAAGGCCTCTCTGCCCACCGCTGCCAGCACAAGTGGTCCCCAAAGTTGTATCTCATCGGGATTGGTGATAATACTGGTTGCTCTGCTTGGTTTTCCGTGTTTCACAGCTTCTCTTTGCTCTGGGCCCCGAAGGGGATGGTGGCGTTTCCTACATGAGTAGGAAATCACTACTTGAGTGTGAGGGCAGGAACCCTCTCTGCAGTGCCTGGGCTCATGCCTGTAGGCTAGTGACAAAGGAGCAGGTAACAGGAATATGACATGTTTTTTCCTGAATGACTGAGTCTGTGACACAAGACAGACATCAAGCCACTGAACGGGCAAATCTGTATCTCGGTTTTGCTTTCCTGTGAAATGAGATGTTTTTTTTACATGCCAGCTCTGCTTGGTGTAACATCTTCTGCATGGTTAAAGCAGCTATGTCCCCAGCATGTGGTTACACAGGGTCCTCAGCAACCTTGCCAGAAAATAAGACAACAGAGAGCTATCTGGGGACAAATGTTCTCAGACTTCTCCACTTTTATGGGTCTAAATGACCAACTGCCCCAGTCCTGGTGATGCTGGTGGCCAGAGTGTTGGCTTGCGAGAGGATGGTACTGTCTCAGCTGCACTGCGGGGAAACGGCACGTGTGCTGAAGCACGCTGTAGTGCTGGGCGTGGAGCTCTGCCTTGTATCTGAGCTGTTGACCTGAGGCTGGCTCCAGCCCAAGTCATATGCTGGAGCACTGGAAACAGTAGATTGTAGCAGATTACAGATTGATTGTAGCAGATTACAGGCATGATTAATGCCTGCCAGTTCTGCTCTGTGGAAAATAAGTTCTGCACTGCAAACCTGAATGGTATCTCTTGGCCAGATTACAAACTTGGCTGTTGAAAATATGTAAATGTATTAATGCTCTATGTAGGGCATTTGAGTTCCTTTGCTGCACAGTCTGATTACAGAGTTAGCCTCAGTTGCACAACCTAGGAGAAAGTTACGCAGTGGATTAAAATTCAGATATATTCTAGATCTCCAAGAGCCTTTGGAAATGGGGGAGTGGATTGGCAGGTCCTAACTGAAGACTTGAACACATCAGTCATATTGGAAACCTGGGCAAGGCGGACAATCCCTGAGGCACCGTAAGCCGAATGATGTAGTTTGACAGAGGGTTGTAAACTGAAGGAAGTGCGCAGGCTAACCATCCCAGTAAAAACCAGAGAAACCTTGTGGAAAGAAAGGCCGGACCTAGATAGGATGATGGTAGTACTGCGTCCCTGTATCGGGTATGCATCACTAAGCTCCTGGCCCAAGTGGCACGCTGAAAAGATCTGGGAAACAGCTAAAGAAGAAGAGAGCAGATTTTCTTCAAATATATCAGAAACAAGAAGTGTGCCAAGGAGTTGACAGAGCCAGCACGTGATCAGAGTATAAAAGGAGCAATTAGAAAAGACGAGCCCATTGCAGAGAAGCTGAAGCAATTATTTGCATTATTGTTGATTGTAGAGGAAAACATGGAGATTCCCATGCTGTAATTAACCTTCGTGGGGACTCATCAGAGGATATGTTCAAAACTGAAAAGCCTGGAGCAGAGATTATGGATCCAATTGATGAAATGGACAGTGATAAACCATCCGGGCTAGTTGTCTTACTTCAGACTTCTTAAGAAAGCCAAGAATGAGACTGCTGAATTAGAAATGGTCGTGTGCAAGTGCTTTCTCAAACCATCTTTGCATCTAAAGGCTGAAGTATGGAAAATTCGAAAAAGAGCTCCAGAAAAGATCTGATTGATTTTTGTTTACCCCATAATACCACAGAATGGTATTTGTAGGCAAATGGATGTACATGATTCATGGGGGAAGTGGCAGCAGAGTTCTCTGATGTGGCAGACAAGAGCAATTTATTTAATAGACTGTATTGGGATTCCCAAAATGCTTTAGACAATGTCCTTCACTAAAGGCTGTAAGGAAAATAAGCAGCCATAGTATAAGAAGAAAAGTGCTGGAAAGTATAAATAATTGGTTGAAAGGTCAGAAGTAAGGTGAGAGTAAATAGTCAGTCCTTCTGAGTGCTGGAGACTTGCAGAGACCATGGGTTCAAGGAGAGACTGGACAAGTTAATGCAGGAGAGGTGAGCTGAGGGTTGCAAATACGTAGAAAACATGTCTGACTCAAAGTACTGGGAAGGTATTGGGAAAGGTGTCACACATGCCTGCCTCATTCTTACTGTTCCTGTGCATTTGTCTGTGACCACAGCTGGAAGGAGACCGGTAAGTCAGAGAGACTTCTGGTCTGATGCAGTACAGCCACTCCTGCCTCGTTTTGATGCCCTATCAATGACCACAAGTGTTGGTATGGGGGGTGATTGCTGCAGGACTATTTTCTCATGTGTCACACAGAGAAAAAACAGTGGATCAGTAAAAAAGAAAATTGTAGCAACTACTCAGTTGTATGGAGTCATCCTGGCTGGTTGGTGAATTGGACTTGCTGAGCACGATGTGTTCATTTCAGTATGGGTAATTGCAAAATGACATACAGAAAAACGGTGCTCATGTTTACATGGTGGGGACTATCGTTTGGAAGAAGACAACACAGAAGAGAGCTAAGGATCCTGAAGTATAAATGACAAGTATGAGCTTGAGATGGGAGTTGGTGGCCAAGGATGGAAGGAAGAAAGATGGATGGAAGGACGCAAGAAAACCCTGAATAAGAGCAGAAAGAGGAACTGTCTTTTCGTTCATCCCTATCATATGGATGCTGCATCCAGCTACAGTACTTCCCCATTTAAAAAGTCTGTTTGGAGATGGCAGAGAAAACAGCCACAAATAAAATTTGGAGGCTGGAAAGTCTGCTTTTGAAAGAAAGTTCCAAGAGCTCGAGTCAAGTGGCTGAAGCGAAGCATAGATTCAAACGAGAAAGAGGGTGCAAAATATCAATCATTGGGATGCTGTGAAGGTTTCTCTGTCATTTAGGGTCTTCATTCCTAAAAGGTGTGTGGCCTTCCAGCTGGGAGGGATGGGCTGTGCTTGGGGAATCCCTGGCTGAAGTCCATGAAGGCCTGGACTTAGGGCTAAATTATGAGTTTGGCCCTTTGGAGCTCTAGTATCCAGGATCTCATCAGTAACTCTTGCTGGTTGTCCCAATTTTACTCTCCTATCATGAATGCAGGCTTTACTCAGCAGGTACCCAGCTGTCCTGAAATTGGTGGGGTTAGGATGGCTATTCTTTCTCCCTTAGCCTTGGGTTCATCTCATCCTTGGCCATCAGCAATTGCTCTCCAAGAGCAATAAATGCCAAGCTGTTTGCAGAGAAGACATTTCTTGGAATAGAAACCCTCTCTCCTTTCTCTGCCCTGTCTCCTTTCTCTCCTCTCTCTCCTCTCCCCTCTCCCCTCTCTCCCCTCTCTCCTCTCTCTTCTTGGCAGTGTTAACGGTTGGACTCGATGATCTTAAGGGTCTTTTCCAACCTTGATGATTCTATGATTCTATGATTCTATGATTCTCTCTTCTCTTTCATCCCTCCTCTCTCCGTTCAGCTCACATTTTTCCAAAATTCTGCTCTGGCCACAGATAACACGTGTGAAATTCAAATGCAAAGAATTTTTTTGAGAAATATAGGCTGTGAAATTGGGCTTATAAATAAGCGCAAACTACACCCTTAACTGTGGAGTCCTTAG
Organism: Platalea leucorodia; assembly: GCF_965183815.1. Taxonomy (NCBI): domain Eukaryota; kingdom Metazoa; phylum Chordata; class Aves; order Pelecaniformes; family Threskiornithidae; genus Platalea; species Platalea leucorodia. Next base: position 50,154 of record NW_028121243.1, read on the forward strand.
ACTGGCTTAGAAGGCTGCTAATCCCCATCTGCCGTAGAGGTAAATGGCCTGAGGAGGCTTGGACTGTTCCCGTTACAGCTGGGTTTTGTGCTTCCATGTATGGTAGCACTGAAATAATTTGCTTGTCCTGTAATTAATTACTCTTGTGTCTACCCAGCACGTCTAATCTGCTCCTTCATATGAAAAATCCCCCTTGTCCTTGACCATCCCAGGTCTTTCTGGAAACATCTGGGCTCATCTGGAACCAGACCTAGGTCCAGGGTGGTAGACTTTAGCCTGGGCACCAAGGTGCTTTTCTCTTACCCCCTGTGCTTGCTAGACCCTTAGCTCAGGAAGCCAGAGACCTGCAGGGCAGGAGTCTGCATTAAGAATATGCTCTGTTTTCAAGTGGTTTCACTGTTCTCCACTCCAGCGTACAGCCGCTTTGTGAGGTCTCTGCTCCAGGAGGCAGCCACAGCAGGTTGCACCAACCATTCCTCTGTTTAACTCCCTCCAAACTCTGCTGCATGATGCTGAATTTGAAACTGGCATGTGCAGCTCAAGAAGGAAGAGAAAGGAAAAGACAGGAAAGAGTCCTCAGAGCCACCGGTGGTTCTCTGAAATCATCAGCTCTGTGTGCAGCAGCAGCAGCCAAAAAACCAACAGCATGTTGGGCATCCTCACGGAGACACCAGGCATCATTTTGCAGCTCTCCTGCACCTTGTGTACCTCTGGTCTGTGCATCTCAAGTTAGAAGGAGGTGCAGAAAAGCAGCGAAAATGATCAAGGGGATGAAACAGCTGCCTCGTAAGACCGAAAAGACCCGAACACCAGTTTGCAGGGGAGAAGGTGGTAAGAGGAGGAATGTGGCTGAGGTTTATAACATCATGGAGGTGGTGAGTGAGTTGAAGGCAGAGTTGTCATTCACCAAATCCCACAGCACTAAACTATGTGCACTTGATGAGTCTAGAAGGAGAGCGGTTTAAAGCGGGTAAGAGAAAGTTCATCTTTACACAGCAGGAAGTGAAAGTGAGGAACTTGCTGCTGGAGGAGGCAGAGGAAAGATAGTAACAGCAGGGTCAAAAAAGGATCAGAAAACTCCAGAGGCAACAGGTCCATCAGCAGAGACTGAAGGCAGTAGGCAGGGACATCTCTAACATCCCTGATACAGCAACTGTGGATGCTGGGGAAGAGCAAGGAGGATGCTTGCAGAGTGGCCAGGCTTGTGTGCATCCTAAAGAGCATCTCCTTTTTCTTCTGCCAGAGAAAGAGCCTCAGGCTAGGTCAACACCTCTGATGCATGCGTGAGAGCTCCCAAGGTTGGAGCCGTAAGAACCACAAGGGCTGGCACAGCCGTTCGGTTTAGTTTGCTTTCAGGGTTGTGCTAACCTCAGCCAGAGGATCAGGCAGAGCGTGTGCTTCTTGGATGGTGTTGTGAGCAGCATTGCAGCTGGCAGCCTGAGAAAGGGGATCTCTGTGGCTGCTGTGGTACTGCCCTGGAAAGCCACTTCTCCTTTTGTACCAAAGAACTTGCAAGTATTTCTGTCATGGGACCGCTCAGCCGCTCTCACAGAGGAAAAGCAAGATTTGTTTGAAATACTGTGCTTTTAACAAAATGCCCTGACCCCAAGATGAGGACAAACGTTGTTTTCTCATAGGAGCAGACACAGTTGGAAAGCTAGAACCAAAATATTTATCAGTGACTAAAACTTCGGATTCTCGCTTTTTGAAAGTTGATTTTAAAACTGCCTTTTTAGATGTTAAACATCTGTGGGAAAATAAAATCATTTGGGAGAGCTACGGCAGTTTTCTGTACTGTGTTTCAGTATGAGCTGTTCTGTGCTGGAGGGAAAGCCTTACCCGTTCAGCCCTGAGCAGTATCCTTGCTCTGGTCTTCTGGGACCTCACAGCACTGATGGGGATTTGGCCCTTATCCAGAGCTGAAATCAGCCATGTAGGCAGCAAGTGTGCATGCGTGTGCATTTGAGTGGGATGTTCTCTGACTCCCACATTTGGCTTCTCTCTTTGGATAAATTAATGCTGCAAAATTTTGCTTGAATAGGTTTGGCAAGCACGTCCCCGGATGGTAGACCATTACCTGCAGCCTTACCCTGTATGTGCAACAACAGCCAGCAAGAAAAAGCCTTTTCACCACGGTCACGGTGTTTGAGGTGGCGCCTTCACTGTGCTAGCAGCAGCTCTCCACTGCTAGTGTAACAGCTTTGTCTGGAATTTTGCTGGAATAACCCATCACTCCTCTGTGGGCATTGCTATGGAGAGAGGCTGAAAGCAAAGAGAGAGGACACAGCGGAGGAAGTACATCAGGAATGGCATTTACTTTGTAGATTTTACTGCTTTTTGATGTGCCCCTGCAAGCAGGAGTCTCTGCCCCCCCTGCCCCTCCTTCCTACCCTGCTGACCTGCTGTCCTCGGAAGCTGCCACAAGTGGGTTTGTGGTCATAAGGTGACATGGTCTGAGAAACTAATCCTACTGCAAAATCACTGCTTTTGCCATTTATTTTTCATCTGTGCCAGTTCCCCACAGGGGAATGTCTTTGTGGCCTGTCCACCACTGTTCACAGGGCAGTGCAGGACCAACTCTTTCATGCACAGCACTGGCTTTTCTGGCCTCAGATGTTTGCCCAGCTTGAGCACCAGTGCCTACTGCATTTGCTCACTCTCCATCTTTGTCCGTATCACCATTGCTCACTGTGTTCTTCCTGGGAAGATGCCCTCTGAAGCACATGGTACGAATCAGCCTTTACAGCTTGCTACCACCTGGCTGACTGCGAGGGGTGCAGGGTCTGGGGAGAGGACTGGACTCTCTGTTGGCTCATTCTCTGACACTGCTGAGTGCAAGAGCTTTTATTCCGTATTGTGGTCCCCGCAGCCTATGTGGCCTATGGCACCAGGTTTGGTCATTGTTAATGTTGCTATTGTTACTACCTGAGCTATGTATAACTTGCATTTTAAATCTTATCTCATATCTGCCACATTCTGCGTTGAACTGCAAATCAGGCATTGTATAAAAACAAGGGAGAGAGCCTATGTGCGTGTGCATGTGTGTGCCTGTGTGTTCTACAGGAACCCAAGGTGGAAATGCGATGCAGAAACCCGTCATGATAACATGCCCTCTATGTGGGAGGGAGCAAGAGGGAGTGTGTTTGATTGCCTAAGTAGAAAGGCTGCATGGGCAGCCTTTGTTTCGGAAGTTATGTAAGGAGATTTTGAGTGCTGCTTAAGTGCTTGGCTGACTGGTTTGTCCTAACAGAAGTGCCTGCACATTCTCCCGTTGTGCAAGCTCTCAGGAGACGCCTGGAAGTTCGGGATGCAGAGCCGAGCTGGAGTGTGTAGGCCTGCTATTGACTCTGATGATGGTGAAAAGACAGGGTTCCCATTTGCACATTAATCCTTGCTGTGCAAGCATGCTAGCCCAGTACTGGGAGCTGGGGATGGACACTTCTGCTCGAGATCAGATGTTCCTGGGATAATTCAGGTGGGCAGGGACCTCGGGAGGTCGTCTGGTCCATGGCTATAGCTATGTGTGTCGGGGTATATTCATCAAAGATGATGCTTTTACTCAATACCTATCTCTGGAGGTCCTGAGGCTTCGGACGAGTGCCCCTCCTCCCTGAAGGATGCCCAGTAACTGCTTTTCTTTTCTCAACTGTCATCCCTGCACTGTCCAAAATCTAGCCATTGCTGCTGAACACATCAAGGACAAAGGCAGAGTTATGAATCCGCTCTACCACAGAGATAAGACTCAGTATAATTAGAAACTTTTTATGGGGATAAATGAATCAAAGCTGCTTCTACTCCTGGGACATTTTAACTCTTCACAGCTTCTATTATTAGTTGTAGAACCATTTTTTTCTCAATTTCTGGCTAGGAAAACCTGCAATAAGAAAGAAGTCCACACTGAACTGGCCCTGCTGAGCTGCTTGATCCCATGGACAAATGTGTGACGATGGAGCATGGCACACATCTAGGGACATCTCTGGACTGTCACGTGGAGCACTGGAAAGCACCTGTAAGGCTGCAAAGCAAATATGTCATTTGGCCTTGTGGGTGGGCAGGGCTTTCAGTCCTAGTAAGCAGCTACAGCACTTCCACAGTCAGGGACCAAACTGGGAGCATTGGATTTTATTAGTTTCCCAATAATATTCCTGTTGTCTTTATTGCAGAAGGCCAGGGGGTTTGCATTGACCAGACAGTGTGGAGTCTCAGGCCTTGTTTGGGCTTCAGCTGGTTTTAGCTGCATTTAACAGTTGCCTGTTGGTCAGTAACTATTGTCCAACTTGCTGTAGCTTGAGCTCTGTGAACATGTGCTAAAGGGCTGGTGAACCCAGGCATTGCTGTGTAGCAAACAACAGCCCTTTATGTTAAGTGAAGCTGGAGGAGACTACTGGGCAACTTCCAGACTTGAGCTGGGAACCAGCGAGAAGGCAGTGTTAGCAAAACACATGAAAATGAATCCAAGCGTGCGCAAGACTGAGGAGGAAGAAATCACTACTGTGAATGGCAGACTCTTCTTGGCAATGACTTCAGGGTGCTGATGACTTGTTGTAACCCTGTTCTGCTTGAGGAAGACCTGACCTTTCTCCAGTGTGGAGTTACCAGCAGCAAATTGTGCCTGACCGATTTGATTGCCTTGTGTGAGGAAACAACAGATGAGAGCAATGGATATTGCGTACCTTGGCTTTAGCAAGGTGTTTAACATGGTCTCTCAATTCACGAGATACAGATGACTCCAGTGGAAAACTGGCTGGACCACCAACTCACAGAGTTGCAATCAGCAGTACTAAGTCCAACTGGTGGCCAGCTACTAGTGGCTTCCTTTTTGGACCCTGTGTCCCTCTACTCTGGCACTGGTAAGGCCACATCTAGTGTCCCATTTTGGGCTCCCCGGTTCAGGAGAGAGGCCAACATACAGGAGCAAGTCCGGAGGAGGGCCACAGAGACGGCTGCGGGTTTAAGCTCACGGCAAACAAGAAGACGCTATGAAAAGGTGAAGGGGGATCTAATTGCTGTCTTATGCTACCTAATGGATAGTCATAGAGAGGAAGCCAGACTCTTGAAAGACAACAGATAATAGTCACAGTTTGGAACAGCAGAACTTCTGGTTGGTCATAAGGGAACAGCCTTCCCCATTAGGGTGGTGAAACAGTGGGACAGAGGCCAAAGAGGTGGTGGGATCTCCATCTTAGGAGGTATTCCACACTTGACTGCACGAGGCCTTGAGTGATGTAATTCAGCTGTGAGGTCAGCTCTGCTCTGACCGGTAGTTGGATGAGAGACCTCCAGTGTCCACACCGACCAAAATCTTTCTGTGATTATTGTATTGGCACACTTCAGTGGATAGTGTAGCAGGACATGACACATCCCTCTTGTTTTTGAAAGCTAAGATATTTGATAAGGACCTTACCCTGTTATGAGCACCTTGAGAGGGTTAAGACAAGAACCAAGATCTTGGGAAATACCAGAAATAAGATAACTTCATCTTTGCCTGTGGCAAACAAACTGCACTATTCATGCTCTAATTTCCTGGACAACTTGGTTTTCTTCTGAGAACACCTGCTGCACTCAGAGCACCGTGTAGTGAGTGCAGGGGGTCTAGCTGGGCAGAACCACAGCTGCATTAGCAACGCAAGTGCTGAGCAAAGTTCAGTGCTGCTGGATGTCCAAGGACTGCCTTTGAGAGAGGCACATCTGGGAGCCAGGTTGAAGGAGGAGAATATATCTCCTCATGTCATAGGGCACCGTGAGAACTCCCTGATCTTTCTCAGACTTACTTCTACGGGTGATAAGCGCAACAGAAAAATGCAAGAGGAAGCAAAAGATTCCCTATTCAGAGCAGGGTTTGATGTGTAGTAAACAAGCCCTGAGGCTGTACACTGAATGATGAAGATACAAACTACACTGAACAGTGCAGGAACGCAGCACAAAACAATGTAATGTGTAGCTGTCCAGAAAAGACTGGTTAATCTGTCTGGAAATAAAGATGTGGAGCACAGACAGTGCACCATGTCAGCGTGAAATTGGTGAGCACTGCAGGTGCTGAGCTCCATGAAAGAGCCAGTCCAGGTATGCAGGGCAGAATGGACAGAGACTGCTCAGAGCAAACTGGCTGCAAAGTCCTGGCCCGGGAGGCAGGCTCGGGACCTGGGAAGGAGTGGGGTCCGTGACATAGACCCACCCAGGACACTACAACTGCTGAGGACTTCATTGGCAGGAGGGTACTTAGAAATGCTGCAAATTGAGAGAACAGGTGGTTCCTCCTATCTGAGCTGCAAGCATAAAGGAGTTTTGACACATTATTAAAGGAATCTGTTGTGCCTGGGAATACAGCAGTGGTGATTTGGGTGTGATCCTGCCTTGAAAGAAGTCTGGGATGGACGATCATCCCTTACATGCTGTATTCAAACCTAGAAAAACAAGGGAACAAATGCTAATAGCAACATATGGGCCCAGTCTGGCTACTGGGACCGAGGTTATACCCACTGGGGGCTCTTCCTTCTCTGCAGGACCATGTGAGACACTGCCGTGCCCCAGAGCTGACTGGAGAGCACTGATTCTCCTTGGAAAATGCAAATCACCCTCGTTGTTTCTACATCTTGTCAGATTGTATAAAGATGCTTCCAGTTTATGCCAGGCTACCGTGTGAGTTGCTCTCTGTATCCTCTCTGCCCTCCCCACCACTGTTCCCCTTCTGCATCAGGGATCAACACAGGAGAGCGTTAGACCAAGAACAGACCCACTGAGTTTTCTTATTCATTTGATAAGGCCTGTTAGTACACCTGTACTGATTGACATTAATTAGCTGTTAATCTTTCCTAGTGCTCCTGTATCAGCCCTCCCAGGACTTCCGGATATGGCCTCAGATGACAGGACTGTCTGCCTGTGCTGCACAGCTCCACTGATACTCTGAGCGATGCCAAAGGTCTGTACCAGCAGCAGACGCTGACCATCCAGGCACAGGTTATTGTTTATATCAGCTAAATTACCCAGTGACCCAGGCCTGCTTCCTGCTGCACTGCCCAGCAGTCCTGCTTATTTACCATTTAGCTCTGAAATTGCAATAACGAGATTACTTGATATAAAGCAAAGCTCCACCAGCTTTCCCGCTCTGGCTCTCCTCCTCCCGTTCTGCACAGAGGGCTCTCTCCCAGGAGGAGTCAGCAGTGGATTTGCTGCTAGAGATTGCGCTTGCTCTGGCTTTACCTATATCCTTCAAAGAGAATCACTGTGAGGAAGGAAGAGCTGTTAGTTTAATCAGACTGTTTATCCCTTCAAAGTGAGCAGTTCACTTGGAATAAGTAGGGGAGCTCAGTGGGCTCAGCTAACAGCAGCTTATCCCACCAATTTGTGCTTCCAGAGATGGCTTCTCCCTTCTGCTGAAGGTACAGGGGAAGCTGTGGGTGAGAGGTACGCTTGGTTCAGGCATACAGAGTAGGGGTATAGCTGTTGCCGGTGCAAAAAGTGCAGTTATAGAGGAGCCTGGAGCTGTGAGAGTATTTGCGAGAAACATATTAATAGACTGAGCAAGGCAATGAGCACTTGTGGGATTGACAGCAATAAGGTTTTATGGATTGGGACTCATGGGTCCTTGCAGGGAGGGTGGCTGGGTGCTGTAAGGGTTAGCAGCAGTGAGACAAGGAGTAGTGGTCCAGTGCAAGCTGGGTCTGGTGCCTCTGGTCTGAAAATGAGTGGTTGAAGAGAAGGGCTGGTGGCTGCATCATGCACAAGGACAGATTACACTCAAATTCAGTCTCCCAACAAGATATTTTTTGTTCCTGCTTGGGAATGTGGTGGGAGTGGCCCTTCTGATGGAGCGAGGAGAGCTTTTAAAGAAAGCTCTGCTATGTTTAATTCCCAGACTGAGAAACAAATCCTCAAAGCAGGTGTGATGGCGAAACAGGGGGTTTTGCCCAATTTGTGGCAAAGTGAAGGCCTAACTTGTTGCAAATGTGATGCCTTCACAGGTGGATGCATTCTTCTTCTGCTCAAACATTGGAGGATGGGGCTTCATTTTGCACATAAGACCATCTGTGGAGGGGGTTGGGGCAGGAAAGGAGCAGCTGTGGAGTAAACAGGACTGTATGTGAGAGTGATGGTAAGTAATGTGTCCAGCCTTATTCACAGCAGCACCACTTCATCCTGCACCAGCAGAGCCCTCGTCACCCCCTCCCCAATTCCTGTCTGCATGAATCTGAGCAAAAAAACTTTTGGTGGATGGTGATTTGGCTGCAGCTGGATTTACCCAGGGTTTTGGGATCATGAAAAGGGACTGGCATGCCAACCCCACCCTGCCCTGAGTACTGATGAGGAGTACAGAGATGGCAGATCTTGTTAGAGCAGAAGTGTGTAATAGAGCCTGTGCCTTCTTGTGCTGGTCTTTGAGCCATAGCCACGAGAGTGGGGCACAGCTTTCTCTGGACACGTCCTAATGCATGGATAAAACAGAATTTTAACTCTTACTTGCCCCCAGTTACTCAAGGCCCATGAAGGAGGTTATTCTGTTGCATTAGAGCAGATGGACAGGGTAGCTAGGGGCACATTCAGACAAGAGCTGCCACGTGGTAGAGGAGAAAAACGTGGAAATCTGATAATTGAGGATAAGGTTGGGGAAGGCAGTAGGACCTGCCTCAAGGGAGGCACTTGGTCAGCCCATCTTCCTTGCCCTGTGGTGATGGAGTTAAGGCGCTACAGTTAAATTGCTGATGCTGGCACTTGCACAGGACCTTGTATATTAATCGCACTCTTGTTCTGTTGCAGACGTGTGAAAAATTACCATGCCAAAACTACAGTAATCGCAGCATGCAGTATGTATACTTGCAAGCACAGTATGCAAAGTCTGACCATGCCAGGTAAGGATATGCTACAGTTCTCTCACACTTGCTTATGACTATTTAGTATCTGCCCAGCAGCAGCACCAGTGAACCTCGATTATATTATGCTGTGGCTTTATTATATTAGGTGCTGCACAAAGAAACAAAAATGCTCCTTTTCCCAAAAGCAGCTTAGAGGCCAAGTGTGGGACTGGGGCTCTGGGCACCTGTAGTCTGTAACGTTGTCTTCTCTGCGTCTCTTTGGATTTCATGCAATTTGCACTATACAGATCATTAACACAAATGTGTTGATCAAATCTCTGTGACTAACTAGAAATTGAGATTTTATTCTTCCCTTGCCTCCACTAAGAGGTAATAGACCCCAGGCCCAAAGGTTATTAGGGATCCAGATTGCACCTGTATAACCCTTGGTGAGTTCCTGAAGTGTGTGTGTGTTGATGATGAACTTGTGATTTATAAACCTCCTATTTACAAATTAATTCTCAAGCACAGACACTCAGGCTGGCCTGAGAAACGAGCACTGACAAATACCTTTCAAGCCCATTATATTCTTGCTAAATGTACTGCTCTCTCTGGCCTCTGCACTGGGAAAGAGCTCCATGTTAGAAAACATATCAATGGTAAAATTAAAAGGGATAACAGTTTCATTGCTTATTATCCGAGATTGTTTGCAGTTACTACCATCCTTTTAACTTGACGTCTGAGCTAGCAGCCAAGCTAGAGGGCAGGTATTTACCCCTGTTCCTGGCGCCACCACCTTCCTTGTTGAATGTTTTATTGCGTGGTTGTGCAGTAGTTATGACAGAAATGAGGCATGTCCCATGGGAGGGTCAGCTGGTGACTGCTGGGTGCAGCTTTTGGGGTAGGCTCTGGAGGGGGAGAGCTTTGCTGACGGCCATTGGATTTGTCATTTATCTGCCATCAACCAACAGCTTTTGAAGACCATAGCAGGAATCTGGGCAGGGGATGGTGTGGTAATCTAGCACCTGCTCTTGCTAGCAGTGATGCGCTTGTGTTTTCTTTGCTGCGCCTGGGCTTGCTGAGAAGCCAGGACAGGCTCTCATCTGGCTACGTGACAGTCCTTTCGTTGATGTCTCCATGTGAATTACCCACTGCCTGCAGTCGCAGGATCCTGGAGTTTCATCTGGCTGTATTCCCTGGCACCTTGACTTTCAGGAGAATAAATTTCCACCAGTGCCTGTAGGTGCATTAATTACTGAGCATGCCTGGAGGAGCTTGTGTGAGATGACCCTTTCTTCCCTGAGGTCCTCTGGGAACCAGAAAAAAGGCTGCTTGGAGTCCCTGTGCCCTGAAAAGCTGGATTCCCTAGAAGCATGCCTAATCACAGCAACAGGAAGCAGAGATAAATGTGTGCAATGTCCCAGAGCTTTGAATATCTGCCCAGGAAGTGGGATACCTGCAGGCCTCTTTCTGCCTACAGGAGGAATGAACATACATCTGGCACTGCATCGTGGCATGTGACCGTACCTGCAGGTAACTGCGCAGCTTGTTCAATCCCTGCTCAAAACGTGCCTGGCCCAGATATGGATGCCATTGCGCTGATGGGCAATGTGCAGTGCTGAATGGTCCAGCATCAATCCAAGCCCTGCGTATTGATGTATGCAGCTGGAGCAACCCATGGCTGGCTCTGCTAGATGACACTGCAGGGCTGTTAGGAACAGATTTTTCCTGTAAAACTCGGAGCCTGCAAGACAAGAGGTACCTACCTGGAAGCAGCAGCTGCATATCGCATTTTTACAGGCCCCTGCAACTCTCTACTTGTGAAGCTGACACAAGAAGATACTTCAAAGCTACCTCTGTGCAGCTCCCAGTAACCTGGTGTGGGATGTCTGTATGGGGTAAGGTGGAGTTTGCTTGCCCAGACAGAGATGTCCAGGGATGTGAGAGGTCCTGGAGTACATAAGAAGTCACCCCAGGGATGGAAGTTGTGACACAGGACCTACTGGAGTCCCATGCCCTTTTGGAATGACAGCTGGAGGCAAAGCTGGGTCTCCCGGGGCATCTCAAACGGCACCAGACATCTGTGTGGGCAGCTGAATCCATATTTTGGTTGCAGAGCAGACACTGGCTTCACTTGAATCTCTCTCCAGACCTTGCCAACTAGAGCTCCAGGGCTTGATTTGGATGCCTTAATACCAATCTCCAAATACTATCTTAGATTCCTCAGGGTGCCCCACCTGAACATGAGTCTCCCATAGACCCTGTGTTTGATCTCTCAGCATGGTGTGGATTTCTGGGATACCCCAAGGCATCCAAAGCAGGACTATGAGTCAACACGTATGCAGCTGAATCCCAGTTCCGTTGACCATGGTAGGAAAATGTACATCCTGCTCCCTTGTAGTGTCCAAATTTGAGCTGAACCCCTCAATTGGCTCTCCCTGGCCGAATGTGATCTCTGTTTCTAAATGGAGTCTGAGGTGGTAGCTGAGATGGTGATGCTGGCACTAGGTATATCCATGATTAGGTGAGATGAATCTTGCAGATGTGATTTAGGATTGTGTCTGTTTTACTTGTTCGTATCCATCTGAGAGCTGTGCTTTGCTGGATGCTTTGGAGACCTCTTGGTGGTGGCATGTTTTCAGTGCAGGTTGAGACCTGCGGGTTGTGGTGCTTTCAGTCCATTTTATAGGAGTGATGTTGATTTTACCATTTGAGTTTCATGGTCATAATGTCATATGGGATGAAATGAAATGCTCTTCACATTTAATTATCATTAAATTATTAATTTACCTTTATTACCCAGATTTATCATTCCATCCAGATAACAGGTTATGCTGATAAAGTCTGTTTTCTGTGAACTCCCATAGAACAGCCAGCTATTCCCTGTCCGACTGACAGGCCTGTAATTACCCAAGTCTTCTCATTTACCTTTCTAAATATTGGCACAGAATTACCTTTTTTTCCCATCTGCTGGACCTCCTGGCTCTGTTCTCACTGCCTCACTTCCACCCATAGATCTGCTTTGACCGACTCTCATACAGTCCACACAGGTTTTTGCCTTCAGTGAGGACAGGAGCTCTCAGTTATCTCTAAGGTTTCTTCCTGTAAGGGAGTTGCATTTCTGCCCATCCTGAAAAGTGGGAAGCCACCCCTGGGTTTGTTCTTCCTTTTCTGTGAAGCAAGGTGTGACCTCCTTACTGAGAGCAATATTTGCAAGGAAATCTGGGTCACTAGATCAGTCTAAAGGGAACTTGCAATAATTTTGTGGCATCTTTTGTGGAGGAGAAAACAGGTCTTTGGTCTCACAATGGTCTTGTGAAGGCTGAGAAGTTTTCCAGCCCTCCCCACAGGCAGAACATGGTGTCCCTCCGTGCTGATGGTGTGATGCTTCCTGGTTGGTGCTCGCACATCAGTCCTTGTGGCAAGCCTACATCAGTTTCTCTTGTGCATCGTGCATGACCATTCCTCATGTTTCGGTCTGGTCAGCTCCTTGGCTGTCTGCTCAGTTATAATCTTCTTGGGAAGCAAGAAGCCTGGAGTCAGGAACTTGAGAATCCAGCTGACAGTCTCAGGCTCTCTTGGATCAAATTTTTCTCCCTGCAAGCTTAGTAAACCCTTTGCTAGGATTAATAAGCAAACCCAGGTCTGCGCCCAAGTCCCAGCCCATGTGTATCTCTGGCTGCTGACTCTTCTCACCTCACTTATCCTGTGAGTGATCCTCTCACCTGCCTCTTTCCCAAGTAGCTCCACAGAGATGTGCTGTTGAATGGAGACTGTCTCTGTGCCTGCCACTGCTGGACATACAACCAAGGAATTAGAGCAGCACAAATGGCAAGTTTAACCAACTCATTACCCTTCAGTATACAGTAAATAAAATAGTTGGCTGTAGACCCCTCTCAAAACCTCTGCTATCTTCCTGACAGAAGGGTCACAGCGTTTCAATGCTGTGCGCACAAGCATTAGGCAGCACTGGGGAACTGGAAACCAAAAATGTTTTCTCCTCGGGCAAACATGATAAATGTGTATTTACATAAAAATGGAATCAGGAAAAGCTAACGAGTGTTAAATACCAACTCTGGAGGCTCTGATATGAAGGGAAGTGCAGAGTATCAGGAACGGATGGATTTGAAAGCTTGCAGAAAGACTCATCGGAGCAGTTCCAGCTGCCTGAACTCATATATAAGGCAAAAAGGAAAAGGTGGCCAGAAAGCATCACCAGCCTTAAGACATGGGCAGTTGTGGTGTTGGCAGGGATTTTGCCTGACATGCTTCTGCAGTGTCCTAGAAGGTATTAGCAGCTATTTGACTAATGGGGTCTGGGTGATAGTGGATATCTGGATATTTCCACACACAAAAAGTGTGGGAAAAGCCCTTCTATGACAACTGTGAAGGAAATTTAGTGGTCACAGATTAAGGGGAGAGTACTTGCAGGGACTAATAGCATGTTAATGGATGGGAATCAAAGACTAGAATGAGTATTTGGTTTTCATGGGGAAGGGGAATTAAGTGTTGAGTGGTGTGAAGATCTGTGCTGGACCTGGCAGTGCTCAACATATTCACAAGAAAAGGAGGTAATTGTGAGTGGCAGTATTTTTTCATTTGTGCAGTATTGTTTAGGATAGTCAAATCTAAATCTGTCTGTGCAGCCCTGCACCAGCTCCTGTGTCCTTGGGCTGCATCCTAAGCTCTAAAAGAGATCCTGCAGGTCTTATGGCTGTTTGTTGTTTTTGGCCGCACTCGATGCCCTGGCATCCAGTGCCCCAAATTTAGCATCACAGGACAAAAAGTCACTGCAAGGAGATCTGTAAGGAGACAAGGACCTGTAGGAAACTGAGTCCTCACCACGTGTATTGGGCTCTGCCAGGACTCCTCATGTTTGCTCTGGAGAAAATTTGCCAGGACCAATATTCAGCAATAGCTGCAGAATTGGCTTAGGGTGTCTTTAAATACACTGATAGGCACTGGATGCTCAATTAAAAAAAAAAAAAAAAAAAAAAAGTAATCTTTTAAGGCTATTTAAATTTGTGCTGAGGGTGGGATTCAGCGCCTGGGGCCACTGGTCTGTGAACAGACCCAGAGCTGGCCCTGCAGCCAGGGCAGCTCTGTAGTCTTGGATATGCCTCCTGCGCTGCCACCATAACCATAAAAGCTTACAAGTCTCTCTCTCTCTAGGGCACAGAGTCACTTTTCTTCTATTGCATATCATATTTAATACATCTTAAAGGCTAACAAGTATGTCAGCACCTTAATACTACAATGTACTCTAGGACCAAATGTAATGCATAGATACCACAAATGATACTTGGACTGCATCCCAGTCCCCCCATCCTGCACCTTTTCCCTCTGTGTTTTAGGGAATTCATTCCCAGGATCTTAAAGATGAAGGAATCCTCTTCTTTTTCGATATTGCAAGAGGCACAAGAAAGCCTTTGAAATGGGTTGCAGGTTTAATGCTTAGGAGGAATGCTTAATTTGGACTCCCTAAGATATCCTTGATCAGATAAATGATGAAGGGCTGCAGCAAGAAGGGACACAAATGCTTGACCAAAAGTTTGAGAAAGCTTAAAAAAAAAAAAAAAATTCTCAAAACAGCAAAATAGACAAATTGGGGGGGGCGGGGGGGGGAGTCAAGAAACCAAACAAGAGGGTCCTGTTCGGTGACACATGAATTTGCCAAAACTGCAATAAATAGACAGGCAGAGCTGAAGTGTGAAGTGTGGAGGTGTACTCCTGCTTGTAATTATAGAGAAACAAACACACTTTGTCATCCTTGTGGGAGAAAGCATCCTTATGAAATGCCTAGCATCCACCTTGTTGCTGAGATTAATACGCTGGATATTTACATGTTAATGCAACACATCTTTGCTCAGACCATCATAATGCCATTAAAAATAAGTAAATGCATTCAAAGGATTGTTCAAAGGAAAATTACTAGTAGTGGATAAAAAGAAGCCCTGAAAAAAGATACCCAGGAAAAATGGAGAAGGCGAGAGGTGATGGGCACAAGCTGCATTAAGGGAAGGTTGGACTAGAAATAAGAAAAAAATATTCCTATGCAGGGGAGCGGTCAGGGGCCCAGGAGAAGATAATTCCTCCCAGATGTTTGTTCAACCCCGTCTTATAAGCAAGCTTATACACTCCAGCACAGCATGGTTGTATTGATATGGTATTCACCTTTGCCCATATTGTGTTAGAGCTGTTATCAAGCTATTTGTTCCCTAATCTGTATTTCTGAAATGGGCTGTTCTTGCATAGGCTTGGGCATGTGTCCTCCCTAAATTGCAGCCTAGTTTTTGCAGACTATTCCTCCTAATTTGTAAAGGTTATTTTGAATTCTAATCCTGGCTTCTAAGTTGATCCACCTGCAGATTTAATAAGAAAAGTCTTTATGCCATCATGAAAGTCAGGTATGGAACACTGAATAACGCTCGGCCTTGGCCAGATTTTCTCCTGATATGTTTTCCCATTTTGAGCTAAAACCATCTCCCAAGTAGATATTCTTTTTTTTTTTTTTTAGTAGTAGATGGTTTTGCACTTGTTTTAGAGAAGCTTAACTTACAAGACTTTCTCTACCTCATCTATAGCAATGTCACACAAGGTGGTGTCAAAAGCTGTGTGGAAATCCCTGTAGATGGCATCTTCTCTGGGATGTCGGGAGGATTCTTGGAGAAAACTGCTGAATGCTCTGGACCTGCAAGTCTGGAAGCCCTCCATGATGAAAGTCATCAAGGCCAGCTAATATAAAAATTAACTTCCTGATATCTTACCTGCTTCCCTTGTATCACTGAAGATTTCACACTTCTGCCACTGGAGCTAACTGGAGTAGCTCCCTTTTGAGTAAAGGCTGTAGCAAAAAGAGCCTCGTGCTAGTGACTGTCGCTTCTCGACAGCATTTCTATGTGGTGAATTGCTGGACCCCCCCTTGCCGTCACACTCTGCGTACTGCCAGTGCCTTACGTAGCAGTCGTGGGTGCCTCTTGAGTCCTCTGAGGCTGTGTCTTGTTTGGCGCCTGGACCCTCTGACTTTGTGCTTAATTCCCTGTGCTGTTCTTAACTATCCATCCCAAGTAATCTGAAGTGTTTTTCCTTTCTTTTCACTTCTGTCCTATGCTTGACGTCAGTGCAAAGTTTCTAGTTTTGAAAAGCTGGTCTTTTACGAAGTTCCTCCTGCTGCTTACTCCTCAGAATACTTTTCACTTGTTGCTGTTGTTTCTCTAAGTAACGACGAGTTCTATTTAGCATCTGTGTAGATTTCCCTTACATGGGCTCTTCTTCACTGATTTTACCAGTTTATGAAGCAGCTGGGGTTTTTTTGTTGTTGTTTTTCTTCCCTTTTGGCCAGAATCAAATCTAGAAAAAACTTCAGCTTTAGGGTTTTTGTTTTCTGTTTTACCTTTTGGATAAGAGCTGTTCTGCCAATGCAGTCATAAAACTTGCCAAGCAATCAGTGATTTAGAGGATCCCTGTCAAGCAATTCTGAGTAGCTAAAATCCCTTGCTACCACCAAATACTCTTTTTTGAATGATATTGTGAACCACTCATTAAAATGGCTGGTCTGTTTTCTCTTCCTGGCTGAATTTCTGTATGCCTCTGCTCTAGTAGCACCCATTTTTCCTTCTTTAATTCTTATTCAGAGACTATTTCCTCCTGCAGTCTCATACTCAGTGAATGTACCTATGCTCTTGAGATCCTCCTTTTTCTCCTTGTTCGCCCTTCCTGAACAAGCTATACAGTTGGATATTAATATTCCAGACATAAGTTATCCCAACAAGCCTGTTATGCCAATTAAATCAGAATTTTGCTTTGTATGAAGAATTTGAGCTCCTCCTGTTTGTTCTAATGTTTATATACACAGATTTCTAAGACATTAAATGCGTTGTCCACTATTGTCCTTGTCCTCTTATGAACTATAAATGGTTCAAAAAATATCCTGAAATCAGTATGGTTTCTTGCTTGTTAAAGGGTTGTTTCAGAACATTACTTCTCTGGTGGTTAGAATCCTATTAATTTTCAGCCTATGTTCATGGCAAATTTATATTTATTTATTCTTGTGCCAATTTGTGCTTTGGATTAAATAGGTCCTCTCCTTCCATGGTGTTTACTTCCCCGTTGTATTTATAGCAAGCATTTCTGCCTCTCCTTAGCCTTCGCTTTGTGGCATTGAATAAACTGAGTTCTGTCATTTCTGATGGACTCCCATTTTTGAGCAGAAATCCTTAGGATCAGCGCCTAAGCATGCGTCTGTTCCTTTCCTCTGCTAAATTGCATTGGAGTGATGTTGCTCCAGATCTCAAGATCAGGCAGCCCTTCTTGTGCAATAACCTTACTCCCCTTTGTATTGACGATGCTTCAACTTTAGGCCAGCTACAAATTTTGTGATAATTCCTGCTGGAATCGCTCCATGAAATATTAACTCCTAGATGGCTGTTTGTTTGCTGATCCATTGCCTACTGGTAGAAATTAATATCAGGGTCTGGACACCTTGAGGCAGGGGGTCCTTGGTTTGCCATCAGCAGGTGAGCAAGGGCTCCAGGAGATGGGATCGTACTCAGTGCTGTTTGCTGTGAAAAGGGGTGCTGCTGGACACTGCACTGGGCTGCAGATTGGGGATGGGATGTGGGTAGCATGCTCATTTGCAGCTCCCTGGAGCAGGAGCTCAGCTGGGCTTGGTCTGTTCCTGAGACAGTGGCTTGAGGTGCCAGAAACCAAGCAGTAATTCCAGAAAAGGATCCTTTTAAATAAGGCAATTTTAGCATAAACTGTAAAACTCTGCAGATGCTGAAGACAGGAAGTCTGGCTTGTCCAAACACAAGTGTTTACTGCTGTCATCCCAGGGCTGCTCCAACAACCAGGAGGAGTGTTAAAAATTAACAGGCTGAAACTGTGTCAGAAACTAGGCAAAGTGGATTAGTGTGGCAATGAACGGGCAGGCTGCTCTTCTGTCCTGGTGGAGCACACCTCTGATGGTGCAGACTGGTTCTGCTGGTGTGATGGGCATGCCAGGCTTGGGCTGCACTGCAGCGTCACTCCCTGTCCTCCCCTCTCCAGCCTTTCTGATGGGGCCAGCCCCACACACTGTGCCCGCCGTCCCAGGCTGCGCCTGGGATGTGGACCACGTGGTCTTGCGTCCCGTCCTCCAGCAGTGGTTAGTGAGTGCCCCAGGGCATCTCGAGTGGCCCTGGGTGCTGATGTTTAGGCACTGCAGCCACCCAGAAGATCCGACCTGTGACTGGTCAGCTTTGGGTTAAGCCGCCTCTGTGTAGGTGTGCAGGGATAGGCATCTCCATGGGTGCTGAATGTGATGCCTTGACTTCTTTTACAGTCGCCGGAGACGAAAAAGTGTTTCAGCTTGCTCTGGGCATCTCTTATTTGACAGGTGAATTGCTCTGGTTCAAATAAATGTGAAGGAAGAGCTGGCCAGATCTTTGTGGTGATCTGTCTTGATCTGCTCTTGCAGCCAGCTTTCTAAAGGAACCAAGAGGCTTTTAAACTCAAACACGCCAGGTTTTATTGCAATATGAGCTAAAATACTTAACAGAGATATCTCAAAGAGACAGATCAGATCGAATAGGACTAAAAAGGGTTTATTTAACTCACCCCTGCCCACTTGCAGAAAGTACTGCCTCCAGGCTTGTCTTTAGTTGTCTGCCTTTCTGAGGTGCAGAAAATTCTGCACGGTCTCCTTTGGGTCCAGGGACATTTCTCCCTCTTTCAATAGTGTCTCCTCTCCGCATGCTTTTGTGGTGCGGATGTCCCAGCACCTCCTGCTACATCTGCTGAGCCTAGCCAGCTCTGAATTCCCTGTGTCAGTGTGGAGAGAACCTCAATGAAGATTTGTTTGTGAGGATGGTGAGGAAGAACGCTTCATCACTGCAGCATACTCATAATTGGCAACACAGGATCTGCTGCAAAATGTTCCTGGTTCCCAAAGGGAGAGACCAGAGAGGCTCCAGAAAAAAAAGGTCTAGACTTCTTCGAGGTACCCTTGCATGGAGGGGAGAGGAAGGGGCTTTCACAGGCCTTCAGTGAGGTTCAGTGGCTCTCTCTTGTGCTCAGTGTGCATGCAGGGTGTCTGTTTGCCCCAGGCAATTTCAGCCAGATGCTGCTTTCCTAGATCTATCATTCAAGAAGGGCAAGGAGGGTCTGGGGAGCTACAGGCTGGTGAGCTTCACCTCCTGGAGGACGTTTTCAGGCACATAAAGGACAAGAAATGTCTGGGAACAACCAGCAGGGATTTACCAAGCGTGCCTGACCAACTCAATTACCTCCTATGATGTGATGTCTGGCTGTACGGAAAAAGGAGGAGCAGTGGATATTGTTTATAGTGATTTTTTTAGCAACGCTTCTGACGTCACAAAGTATCCTTATAGCCATGCTGGGTAGGTATGGACAGGCTGAATGTATGGTAAGATGGGTGGAAATCTGTCTAGCTGTTGTGTTTAAGGAATACTAGTCAACACTGCTCCTTCTGTCAGTCCCAGCGTGGGTACCTGTAAGCCACCTGCTGCTGCTGGCATTCCCTCTTTCCAAGAAAGCACTTATGCTCTTCATGAGAGGGCTGTCTTCGCCAAACAGCTCTGACTTACCAGCATCCATGCCAGTCTGCTGGGATCCCCTTTAAGAGGCCCAGCCCTGCCTCAGATACCTCTTCTCTATGGCTGTTCTCAGAGCTGGTGGTGGCTCCTTGCTAAGGACACTTGGACATCCCACCTCCAAGCCATGCCCAGCTCCTCCAGGTAGTGAGCTCCAGCCCTTTATTTCCTCTCTGGGCTTTTCCCTCTCCCCATAGGCAATGGTGCATCTCACCAGAGCCTGTGTTGTGTCTGGGTATCCAGACTGACTCACTCATGGGTGCAGCTCCCCAGAAAACCATGACAGAACAGCCTGTGCTGTACTTGAGGTCTGGCCCTGCTGTCTGGAGAACCGAGGAGCACCCTTGGCTGTCTTCTCAGCACCACAGCCTGGCTTCTGCTTGGTGCCTCTGCCAGGTAATGGAAGGACGATGACTGGAAGCAGGGAAGACCTAGAGGAAGAGGCCCTCCAGGAGCGTGCAGAAGATCCAGGGGCTGTGGTAACTCAAGGTGACCAAGGTGTCGCTGTGAATGCTTTTGCACTGTGCCAAGCTGTCTGTGCAAATAAGGTCCTCTCATGTTGGGAGGGAAAAGCCCTGTGGTGTTTGGCGGACGATGAGCCAGTAGTGAAGAGGCTGCACAGTTTTCTGTTGTGTGAAGAGTTATGTAAGCTCTGAATAATAACAGAGCTGTTAAATATGACTTCGCAGGGTTGAACGCAAAAAAATAACAAAGCGATCGTCCTGGCAGGCACAACAGGAGCTGGAGGGAAGAAAAGTGCTGTGAAGGAAGGATCTTCTTTGTGACTCGAGCTCTTGTCTTCCCCACCAGCGGTCAGAGGCAAAGCTGCGTTGAGAATATGTGAGCTGCAACCTTCCCTAAAGGACAGAGCTCATGTCAGGCCTCTGGTCTGTCTCCACTCTGCTCTGCTTTAGGGACTTGCAAACTGTTAGCACCAAACTGCTGTTGGAAAGGGGAGCTCAGCGATGGCCCTGTCCTGCTTTCAGTGTGTGCAGTGGGGTGGGAGGCAAATGAGGGTCTGCAAGGCACCAGGGCTGTTGTGAGGATGGAAAAGAGGCAAGCCAAGGGGCCTGGTGCTCCTTGTGGTATACTCCTCTAGGACGCAGAGAGTGGGTTTTCCTCAGATGTGTAATATATAAAAGCACGACTCCTCCTTGAGAAGAACCTGCTAAAGACCTCTGTGGGTGTGCAACTCTTGCCCAGTGAGGCAGTAAACACAATCGTCCTGCTTCCAACTCGCTGAGCCGCCGATCCTCGACACCCTGGGTGCATCCCCTGTACCTGGAGGTACGTACGCAGTCTGCCTCCCCTGCCAGGCCATGCTGCAGGACGCGTTGCCGAGGCTCACAAGGACACATAGCTTAGCACTCTCCCTTCCACCCTGGGGGAAAACCCTGCTCTCTCCCTGCAGATATGGAGGCCAAATGAGTGAGCTAAACAGTGTGAAGGGATTGTCACTGGATGGCTATCATCTCTAGATGGGTTTGGTTCAGGCCAAATCATGCTCTCCCAAACTGTTCCTGGATGAGCATGGGGAGGTTTTGCTGGGCAGGGACTGTGCTCAGGGGTAATTTGTGTGTTGAGCTCACTTGTGGAGGTTGAAGAGAGTTTGACAGCCTGGATATGGGCTGGGTGATGCCAGCTGATGTTAGTGCTGGAGAACAGTCCTGGGCACATTTAATTTACTAGTACAAAGAGACATCCTGGCTGGACAAGCAGTAGAGCTGGGCTGGTGAAGGGCTTGGTGCCAGGTGTGGGAACGGTGCCTGCTGCACGGAGCAAGGTGTGTTCACAGCCAGAGGACTCACGGGAGAAGTGTGTGGACAGCACAGGCTCCTTAGACACAGGCTCCTCCATATGGAGGTGGGCAGCTGACAGATTCACAGCGATGGTTTATGCACAGGGTTGCACAAAGGGGTAGGCTCTTGTTGTGTATGTGGCTTCAAGCATCTGTGTCCCCTAGGACATGAGTCCAGTGTCCTTGGCTGTGCCTGATGGGAGCACACAATCTCATGCTCGGCTCAGCTCCGGGTCAGAACATGCCATGGAGATGCTGCCTGGAGAGCGCTGCTGTCTCCAAGCTGAGCAGAGATGAGCAGGGGACCAGTTTGGTCCAGAGATGGCCTGTGAGCTCAGCTTTGCTGGCTCGAGGGCAGCAGTTCTGGTGCTTGGCTGTTTCTCTGCAATGGGCTGAAGCCATGTGTGCTCCTCCCCGATTCTGGGAAGAGGATGGTGCCTTTGCAGCTGTTTGTTCTTGGGAACTGACAGTCCCAGGAAAGCTGCCAAATCTCTGGCTGATGGATGAGCCCCTCTCAGAGCCTGAAAACCTTTCAGACAAACAGAGCAGAGCTCTTTAGGGAGCTGCATGTGGGGATAATTCAGAGTGAGGGGGCAGAATTGAAAATGGGAGCACTGTAAAGGGTGGTGACAAAAATGCCTCTTCACATGCATTGGAGTCTCCAAAGCTGTGCTGGGAACAGAGTCTGGGAAGCTGAGATTACTGGCCGGAGAGAGGGAGAATGTGAAAGGAGTTAAGACACAGTGAAGATGTGAGCTCCTGACATGATGGGGAAGCAATGTGCCTTAAGAACAGGCATTAAAATGAGCAAATTCAGAATGAAGAGAATGAAATGATCCCTGTCGCAGCTGGAGGTCTGGGGAACTCCTGGCCACAGTGTGCCATTAAACTAAGTGACTCGGGAGTTAAACATCTTCTTCTCTGGCACTGTTTGTGGGTCAGTACTTCCAGCAAACCCTTCTCAGTTGAAACGCTTCTTAAAGGGAAGCCAAATTACCCTAGGGCCTATGTGGATTGGCTTTTCTTTGATATCACGCTTATAGAGAGAGCAACAGGAGAGCAGAAAACAAATGGCAAAATCAGATTGCAAAGGCTGCTGACCAAATGCAGGCAAGTCAATCTCTGCCTCATAGTGCTCACATGTGGATCTCTTGCGGTCCTTGGAAATGTTTCCTGACCATCTCCAGCCAGCAGCAAAGCAAGCTGCTCTTGGTGACCTGTTGGTCTCTCAATCAGGCTGATGGTCTGGTGTGTTATACCACGCGTGTGCTCTGTCAGTTATCCCACGTGCTCTTCCAAGCCTTCTGGGCTGTAGACTCCTGCAGACAAAGGAGACACTTGCCATTTTTGAAAGTCTGGGTATCACACGTGGGATATTTTTGGCTTTTTATCCAGATGCTAGGGCCAAGCCCTTTGCTGTAGCCAACAAAGTGGTCCACAGGCTGCAGTCAGGTCAGGCTGCTTAGCATAGTCTTAGTCTCTACAGAAATTTGCTGACAGTTTACTAGGGGAGCAGTACAGCATGGCTTTCCCTGAGTGTCCTTAACTGTGCTGCTACTTTACGCCACCAGGCAATCAGCCTGCATCTGGTTGCATGTCCCTGTGAGGTCCTCTTCCACCAAAGTCTTTGTGCTGTCCAACAGTGCTGGTGAGGGGCCTGCCCTCCTCCAGCTGCAGCTTCCATCTCTCTCTTCCCCTCCAGTGGTCCCCGCAGGGTGGGGAGCTGCCTGGCACGATGTCCTGCAGATGTTTGGCCCAGGTTAGCTCTCCCCATGCTTAGCCAGCCAGCATACAAACTGCTTAGCTGGGCTGATGTTACCTTGCTTGCTCTGCTAAGTAGTGTCTGGAGCAGCTCTGGGAAATGAAAGCCTTAACAGAAGCTGTGGTGGCAGGTCCTGCCTGAACACACACGTTTTCATCCTCCCTCGATGATTCTTGACTCAAGTGATGTTCCTGCAGGGTGATGTGAGTGATTTCCTCCTGGTTCTCACGGAGGAGACGTGTGGGTCTTCTGGGAGCCCCTGCAGAGCCCCCCCTTTGCAGAGCCCCAAGCCCATCAGTGTGAATCACTCAGCTGGCCCTGTCAGGCCAGGCTGATGCTTGCAGTGCTCCCGGGGAACAGCAGGGAAGGGGGCAGAGCAATCTGTTGCTCAGTGCAAGTACAGGGGCCAGAACCGGGAGCACACAGGCAGGGGGTGGCTGGAACAGGCGGATGGAAACCGTAGCACAGCGCCGGGTGGTGGGTGGGCTGGCAGAGGCCCAGGGCTCGGGAAGCCTCCGTGCTGGGGCTTCACACCTGCCTGATGCATCTTCAAGGAGCAAATCATGCCTGCTTGCCTGAGCAGTGTTGCATGCATCCTGGGTTTTCTTGAGGACCATAATTGCGCTAATGAAATGGCCATAAAGAGCAAGACACAAACATATCTCTCTCCTGTCATTTATGCCCTGATGGCCTCAGAGCTGGTGCCCATGTTGGGAGGACAAGTGGGAGGGCTGTGCAGCTGAGCTGGCTGGGAAGCAGAAAAGGGACACTGCTAATGGCACCAGGAGGTCTTTGGGTTGGGGCCATATGGCCTATGCGGGACTGGGGCCACGTCCCTTCCAGAGAGGAGTCTGAGTCACACAGGAACCCAGTTCTGCTTCCAATCTGGTAGGCAAACATGTACATCTACTGCAGCCCAGCAGAGTGAGCACAGCACCCCAGGCACAGCCAGGCTCTTGTGTGCTGCCTGGTTAGGGCTGGCACACGCAGGCTGAGGGGTGGGTGACTGCTTATGGGGCTGCTCCTGCTCCCAGGCAGGTTTTGTCAGCTTCAGAGCAATCTTAAAACTCCTCCACTTGCTCCTGCCTCCCCATGCTGTGCTAAGGTGTGACATATCCTTCTCTTTCAGGCACCCCCTCAGGAGGAGATGAAGGCACAAGGGGAGCCTGTTCTTCCCCAGCTGTTGCGAAAGCTGTGGGATGGATTCAGCCCTTATGTGTGGATGACAACGCGTAAGTGTGGACAGCAAACATGTCTACGTGAGACCTGAGCTCCCCTAGGACTTACTGAGGCTGGAGAGCAAATCACTCCCCAGGGTCTGTACTGTTGTCACTGGAGACACCTGCTCAGTTGTAGGCACCTTCTTGCAGATACCTAAAAGGAGATGTCTGCAACCTGGGGCTGAGCAGATGAAGCCGATGTGCACAATCTCACACTCTGTGGCTGGGAGCAGGCATGGTTTTTGGGTGTGGGGCAACCTAGTATGGTGTGAGAGCAAAGTGACTGTAGGAGCAAGGGTGGGGTGGCAGCCCCTGGCAAGGAGCGAACTGTTGGTCCCAGCTGGTACTACCTGCGTGTCCCATCCTGATAGCACTGCTGTAGGGCATGGGATGTGTCCTGGCAATGCTGGGCATAGGATACACCGTGCTCGGATATCCTTCCTTGCTCGGGACAGCACAGCAGCTTATAGGGGTCACTGCCTGCTGATCATCAGGCAGGGCAGGACTTTTGTCCTCTGCAGGCACAAATTATAATCACCAGCCTGCTGTAGGCATGGGCCCAGAGTCAGAGGATCCTGGGTCACAGCAGGGCAGCTGACTTTTTAGCTGGAAATGGTGCATTGGGTCAAAAACTGACAAGCAAAGTGGCTCTCCAGTCCATGGAAATGGATGGAGGTGGTGGTGAA
>NW_028121242.1:0-74139 GCF_965183815.1 Platalea leucorodia
ACAGAACAGCATCTGCCATCAAAACTCTTTCACTGGTAGTTTGAGCTGCTGCAGAGCTGCAGGCTGACGACCTTACCATCACTGTCACAGGACCCCAAAAGAAATAATAACTGCCAAATGGGAACTCTACCCATAGCCCATATCTATCCAGCCTTTAAAGGCAGAATAGCTCCGCCTGCAGTTCCGGAGGGATACACCAGACCACACTTACATCCTGTGTCTACCTACTCGATGATCTGTCCAGAAAGTCAAATCATAATTAACTTTGAAACAGGATGGAAATGGGAGGGGGAAGGGGTGGGGGTGGGGGGGAGAAAGCAAGCAATTACTGGAGAAAAGGGAAAGTGTAGGCATGCAATTAAAAAAGACAGGAGCCGAGTTATCCTGAAGGCCAGCTCAGCCCCACTCACTTTGCTGGTGAAAAGCTGTGCAGCTTGGAGGAAAAGTCCTGACTCTGGTGCTGGGATGCACACAGATGTCAGAGTTCAGCTCTGAAACAGCAGAAAAACCTTGACACGGCTCCTGTTCACTGTCCTCATACCTGTGCGCTTGCTGTGGCTTCCTCGTTTCCCTGGCGTCCTCCCAGACTAACAGGGATGTGGCATCTGTCCAGTCCACGGGCCACGAGGAGAAACAGGTTTGACCACGAA
Source organism: Platalea leucorodia (assembly GCF_965183815.1). Lineage (NCBI taxonomy): Eukaryota > Metazoa > Chordata > Aves > Pelecaniformes > Threskiornithidae > Platalea > Platalea leucorodia. The sequence continues at coordinate 651 of NW_028121242.1, forward strand.
GCGGGTAGCAAACAACTGCATCTGCAGAAGCAAAGGGGCAGCCGCACCTCAGCTTCGGAGCTGCCCAGAGCTGCCCTGAGCCCCAGGAGCCCCTGGTGCCCCGGCATTTGCTTGGCCCTGGAGCCCTGCGGGTCCTGCCGGCCCCAGGGAGCCCCGGGGACAGAAGGGAAGGACAGCGGTCAGCCCTGTGGGGAGAGCGACGGGGCTCCGTCCTTCCTTCTGGCCGCAGGAGGATGCCCTGGCCCACACCAGCACAGGGCGTCTCTCCTCCTCACCGCCCGGGGCACGGCGAGGCCTGAGGGAGGCCCTGGGTGCTGGGCTCAGCACGGCGCTGGGACCGGGGCAGAGCCCCGTCTCCTGCCAGCTGCCGGCCTGGCCCATGCCAGCGGCTCCCGTCACACAGCACAGACAGAGCCGCATTTTGGGAAAGGCTTGCCGATCCGGGGCAAATCCAGGGAAGCTCCTCCTGCCAGCTGCCCTCCCGTCCTGCCCTGGCCCCTGCCCTGCCCTCCCCTCCCTCCCTGCGCAGGCCCCAGACCCCCCGAGCGGACCGAGGACGGCAGAGCTGTGCACACACACACCTTGTGCTGCTGAGAGAGCAGCTCCCGCCGCCATGGCCCTTCTGGAGGCCGTCTCTCCGCAGGCCCCGTGTCCCGGCGGGCTGAGGAGCCGCTGCGCTGCGGGGGGCAGCGGGCGCAGGGCGGCTCTGGAGGAGAGGCCCGGGCTGCCTGAGCCTGCCCGGCAACGGCCGCGCCATTGGCCACGGCTGAGCCAATCAGCGGAGCCGGAGGCGGCCTGTCAGTCACAGCCGGGTGGGGCGGGGCCGGAGGGGGCCGAGGCCCAGGGGCCTGAGGAGAAAGGGGCGAGAGCCGGGCCGGGGGCAGCCGGGGCCCGGGGGGAGCAGGGCCAGGGCCGGGGGAGCTGCAGGAGCAGGAGCAGGAGCAGGAGCAGGAGCAGGTATCTGCCAGTGCGGATGGGCCTGGGGGGAGGGACCTGGAGGCCTCACCGCCCAGGGGCCCCGCCAGGGCCCAGTCCCCAGCCCTGGGCCCGAGGGCTCAGCCCAGGGCCAGCCCCAGCAGCAGGGTCAGGGCGGTCCCTGCTGCTGCCCCGAGGGTCGCCAGCCCCAGCCCTGACAGCGGGGGGTTGGTGTTTGATGTCTGCAGGCCAGGGGAAGGCAGAGCGGCCTCCTCTCTCCAGGCGGCTGCAGGCTTTGGAGCAGGCATGCTGTGGTGGGGACAGCCAGGGGCCTTTGCTGTCCCCAGGCCTTCGTGTGGGTCTGGTGCTCATGGACAGCCCCGTCTCTGCTGACAGCCTTTGATAAATGGGGATTTCCAGACATGGAAGTTGTTTCTCCCTCCTGGTGGGAGCACACAGCGGGGCTTTGTTGTCAGAGAAGCAAGCGGGGAATGTTCCTGGCTGGATGCAGCTCCCTTGGCAGATGCCTGCGCCCCTCTCTCGGCCCCAGGGTCTGATACCTGCCTTTCCCCCAGCCAAGCTGTGCTGCCAGCTGTTGGGAAAGGGGCTGGAGAGGGCGGATGGTTTTACCACAGCCGGGAACTTCCAGTCAACCTGTCAGGGATTTTTTCTTCCCAGTTCTTGCAGTAACAGGTTTGTTGGGGTTTTTTAAAATGTTTTTTCCAAGGAAACGTGACCAAGGAAAGTGCAGCGTTTAGCTCTGGTTGCTCTCTGTGTGGATTGTGCCTGTCCTCATCCAGGCACACAGCAGCTTTCAGAGGAGGAATGGGACTATTCCAGGGTGAAGTGAGTAATGGGGATCCCAAGCCTGTTTTGTTTAAGGCAGTCAGGTGAAAATGTGCCGTTAGAGCTCTCTGCTTTGCTGACCCATTTGATTGGTGTTCTCAGGGTGTTTTCTCACCTTCTCCAGTGCTCACCACCAGAGAGCCGACGGCCCTGGGGGAAGGGCAGCACCCCCTGCTTTGTGCACCCCAGGATCTTGTCGCGCTGCATAAGCTCCTGCTCAAGCAGAAGTGGCCGATGGTCGACTTCTTCAAGGAGGCTGGAGTGGGCACAAGAAGGATCCTGGGTACAGACTTCCTTCAGGTCATCAAAGGGGTACGTAGGGATCAGAACGGGAGTGAACTGCTGCCACTGCCGTATGTCCTTGTGTTCAGACCCAGGGTGGTTCCAGTGGAGGCAATGGTGGCGGTTCAGCAAGGGGCGCTTTCTCTTCTCTTACCCTCAGAGGACGACTCCCACAGTCGGGAAAGCTGGAGGGGAAAGGGAGGGCAAGGATGTGAGAAGTGGGATGTCATCTAGAGCAGGTTGTGGTACCCGTTGCCTCATGGTCTCCAAAGAGAGTTGTTGCTTAATTCTGTGGCTGCCCAGATCCTGCTGCAGAGACTGAACTGGCATCACATTTCCCAGTGTCGATACTCGACCTTTCCCCCACCAGTCTCGTATCTATGTTCCCACTGCGCTGCCTTGCAGCACATATGTGTGCAGCACAGCTCACCCTGAGCCTCACTTCCCACAGGGCACAGCGGTACGGAGCTGTGAGGAGGACGCTCAGGTCTACGAGGGTTCAGCAGTGCAGTGTTAACTGATAGTCTAGTCCAAGCCAAAATAAGCCTTCTCAAAACCCAGGGGGCTGGGAAGTTTGGCATGTTAACAGTCGAGAGGTCTGCAGAAGGCAGTGAATGCCCAGTAAAGCCCAGTAAAATTGTTAATGCGTAAACCTCGCCAGGTTTTCTGTGTGCTGTGCTTCCCTGCAGAACACCAGCAAATCTCATCCCACCTACTCTGGGGCAAGCCTTGATGTTTTTCTGATCACGCTGCCATGTTCTGCATTGGTTACCAGACCAAAGTTCCCATGAGAGACAGGGATCAGGAGGACGTGGTCATCTTGTTGATTCCCTTGAAACAGGGGAATTTTGCAAGGAGTGGAGATGGGGCTGAAGGTCAAAACCAGTGCCTGGAGATGAGGAAAGGACAATGCAGAGAGAGCAGAAGAGGTGAGAGGAGCCCAGTGTGCTGGGAGAGCATCTCTGCATCCTCATTGATGGGAGATGCCAGTGTGATTCCAGAATATGGTTCCCTGAGGCCATATGGCAGCCTATAGCAGAGTGGCCGGGAGGAGACTGCTGGGGAAGAGCTGGAGAAGCCAGGGGATGTGCAATACTGCAGTCAGCCCAATGGCAGGAGGGAGGTTATTCAGTTGTTTGGGTTGGGCTCAACATCTGAAGCCTGAGGTGTAACGTCTTGTACTGGATTTTGGTAGTCAGCATTGATCATCCAGCTGATCAAAACCAGAGCCTTTCTCCAGCTGTTGGCGGCAGCTGGGAAACAGAGGTTCAGGAGACCTTGCTTTTTAAAACCTAGCCCAGAGCAGAAGGCTTGTCATGGTACCTGTGTTGCCTTTCACAGCAGTTTTCATGTCTTTGAGAGAGGAGGCATTTGGCTGCTTGTTTGTCGTAGAATCATAGAATGCTTTGGGATGGAAGGGACCTTTAAAGGTCATCTAGTCCAATACCCCTGCAATGGGCAGGGACATCTTCAACCAGATCAGGTTGCCCAGGGCCCCATCCAGCCTGGCCTCGAATGTTTCCAAGGATGGGGCAGCTACCACCTCTCTGGGCAACCCCTTACAGTGTTTCAGTACCCTCATTGTAAAAAATTTCTTCCTTATATCTAGTCTGAATCTCCCCTCTCTTAGTTTAAAACCATTACCCCTTGTCCTATTGCTAGTGGCCTTGCTAAAAAGTCTGTCCCCCATCTTTCTTATAGGCCCCCTTGAAGTATTGAAAGGCTGCAGTAAGGTCTCCCTGCAGCCTTCTCTCCTCCAGGCTGAACAACCCCAGCTCTCTCAGCCTTTCCTCATAGCAGAGGTGTTCCAGCCCTCTGATCATTTTTGGGGCCTCCTATGAACCCTCTCCAACAGGTCCATGTCCTTCCTGTGCTGAGGACCCCAGAGCTGGATGCAGTGCTCCAGGTGAGGTCTCCCCAGAGCAGAGCAGAGGGGCAGAATCCCCTCCCCCCCCCTGCTGGCCACGCTGCTTTTGATGCAGCCCAGGGTACGGTTGGCTTTCTGGGCTGTGAGAGCACATTGCTGGCTCATGTCCAGCTTTTTGTCTATCAGTACCCCCACGTCCTTCTCGGCAGGGCTGCACTCAATCCCTTCATCCCCCAGCCTGTATTGATACCAGGGATTGCCCCGACCCAGGTGCAGGACCCTGCACTTGGCCTTGTTGAACCTCATGAGGTTCCCACAGGCCCACCTCTCCAGCCTGTCCAGGTCCCTCTGCATGGCATCCCGGACTGGCGTACTGATTGTTTTGCAGATTAAACATACCTTGTACGCGTGGAAGAGAACTGGGCATGGACAAGCAAACGCTTCAGGCAACTGCAAAGTAGAGATGGGGGCAGTCTGTAACATTTCTGTCAGGATCAAAAGCTAAAGGATGTTTCCATTCCAAGAGCCGAGTCTGTTGGGAGCTCCAGTCTCCCAAATTCCAAACCCCGTGTGTTAAACAGGGATCAGCCCTGAGGTTTCTTTCTGCTACTCTGTAACGCGGTTTCTCTGGGCTTTTTCTGTGGTTGGCTTTTAATCTCTGGTAGGTGTCCGAGCTCCGTTCCATCAGACCACTTGCAAACCTGCCACTCTCCCACCTTCTGCTGGGGGCCAAGGCAAAGGGATGAAGCCTCGTGCTTGTACCAAGCCCGAAGCAAAGTTAATGCACTGAGAAGTTCCCCCAGTCAGCCCTGAGCCAGAGTGCAGGTATCTAAGCTGCGATGAGATGGAAGAGCCTGGAAAACAATTCATTGGCAGGAGGCGATGGAAGAAGGCACAGTGCATGTGGCACCTGGGATGAAGCGATACGCTCGGTTTTGTGTCTGGATCAGTGCTGTACTTGCACTTTGACTAAGCCCCAGTTCAGAGCAGAAATTCTTGTTACTCATCGTGGGTGCTAGAGCGCTGCATCTCCTCTCTCCTCCCTGGTGCATGGATTTAATCTTTTGTGTATATGCAGGGCCTTGATAATGCTCCTGTGTGGGCACCGTGTATGTGAATGGCAGGTTTTCTGCGTGTTTGTGACTGATCTTTCTTGTTTCTTTTAAACAGGGAAATCTTGATATGTGCTCCCCAGGAACTAAAGAAATGCAAAGAAGTGATGAAGAAAGAGGTGCCAGTCAAGGAGGGAGTGTAGGTTAGTTCTGGTTTTCAATTTTTTGGACTGTGTTCTAGCCAAAAGCCTTGTCTTAAACAACTGAAATGAGCTGAACTACTGGCTATTTTTAATCCCTACACAATTCTGTATTGCTACAAACTTTACCAGCCATAGTCCTGGACTCTGAGCCTGTACTGTAGTGAGGTCAAAGCAGGTTTAAAAAAAAAAAAAAAAAGTGTGCTTTTCTAAAATGTCGACAAGATTGGAAACAAGCGATGGCTGTGGGCAGGTGGGAATACACAGACATGGGCAGTGTCAGTCAGAAAGAGGAACAGTGATGCGGGTACAGCCGTAGCGTGACAGTTTTCATGGCCTTGAGCAGCACAGGAAGGATTGTCAGGCAGCAAGGCTGGCTGCAGGGGTGTGTGAACAGCTCCTCCCAAGCATGGAGACGGGCATGGGAGGAGACAGCGCTGTTGCTGTTGGTGTGTAGCAGGTGAGAGTCAGTGGAAGCTGCTCTCAGGACATGTAATTAGGAGCTGTCGTCGTGGCACTCGGTGGGAAATAACAGGAGGGAGGAGGCTAAGTCTCCTTCGGCTGGGGCTGCACGGCTAGCAGGCGCGTCCCCTGGGTGGTGGAGAGGGGATCCCTCTCTGGAGGGCGCACCGGATAAAATTGAAGAAGGTGCCGCGAACCAACGCAGCCTAAGGGAAGGCCACCCTGACAGAAAAACCACTGGCCCTCCAAGTCATGGGGGTTGGGCAGGAGGCCAACTACCTCCTCCCGGGAAAAAAAAAAAAAAAAAAAAAGTTGCAGAAACGACGAGCATCAGAAATAGCGGGGATGGAGAAAATTGGTAACGAGGTGAGGAGGAGGAGATGGAGCTGGATCGGTCGTGTCCTGAGGGGGAAACCGACGGAAGACTGCGCTGTGGCCCTTGACTCCAGAGCACGCAGCCGCGGACCGATTGAAGTGGAAGAACGATGTTCGCGCCTTGTGTGCCTCCTGGCACTGAGAGAATTCAAATTCAGATTCAGGAGGCTAAGTCATGAAAGGCCACATTAACTGTCTGTGTGAAGTGAGGGAAAGAATCATAGGATCATAGAATCATTAAGGTTGGAAAAGTCCCTTAAGATCATCGAGTCCAACCGTTAACCCAGCACTGCCAAGTCCACCCCTAAACCATGTCCTCGAGCACCACGTCTACCCGTCTTTTAAATCCCTCCAGGGATGGCGACTCAACCACTTCTCTGAGCAGCCTGTGCCAGTGCCTGACTACCCTTTCAGTGAAGAAGTTTTTCCTAATATCCAACCTAAACTTCCCCTGGTGCAGCCTGAGGCCGTTTCCTCTCGTCCTGTCACTTGGTACTTGGGAGAAGAGACCTGAAGAGAACTTCAGGGTGTTAAGGAGCCTGTCAGTTGTGATTAAGGCAGTGAGTGAGATGATCCTTGTAGGAGCTTTCTGAGTGGGTGAGAATGGGGCAAGACTGCACGTAAGGACAGAAGAGGCTGTGGCAGTTGTTGAGCTGATCAGATCTCAAGTAAGAGATGATGATTTGGGCAATATCTGGGCGAAGTCAGTGTCTCGTACATGTTGCGGAGACTGTGTAAGGCCTGGGTGCTGGCAAGGAGAGGAGTGTGAAAGGAGTGTTGGAGTGCCAGGGAATGGGGATGGAAGTGATCACAGAGTCATTTCTCAGTTTTCCATGGGCTGCCCGTAGAGCCCATGTAACTCGTCTTGTATTCCAAAAGAAGTGCCACCCTTTGGTGAAAAGAGAGGGAAAAAATAAAAAAGGTAACCTGTGGCAGAGCTTGAACTCGGAGTGAGATTACCATGCTTAGTCTTACCATTCCAGAGTATTAAAAACATTTCCTTGAAACACTTCCCCAAAATACCAAGGCATGACTTTCTGAAATAGCTGTTTTCCTAGGAGCGGCATCTGAGCTACGCCAGATGAGAGAGTCTTGCCTGCTGTCAGTCACCAAGGCTGATGACAGGTCAGCCAGCAGTTTTGGCAAGGACAGAACAAGGTAGATGCGTGTGCTTCTCTGTGCTGATTGTAGTTTCTGGAACGTGTCTTGCATAAGTTGGTCTTCAGGTTTTGCAGGCCGTAGGTTTGGCAGGATCTAGTGTGTCATTAACATGATGGTAATGACAAAACCCAGTGGGATGGGGTTGAGAATCAGAAGGGTAAAAGTGTGAAAGAAACACGTGGCTTGAGATAAAACCAGTTTAATAATTGAAAAGAAATTTTTTTTTTAAAAATTGTAAGGAAAAGGAAAAAAAGCAACAGAGAGGAAAATAAAGCCCAAGAAAAACAAGCGATGCAAATGAAAACAATTGCTCACCACCGACCGACTGATGGTCAGCCAGTACCTGAGCAGTGGCCCCCTGCCACCCTCCCCCCCAGTTTTATTGCTGAGCGCGACGTCATATGGTATGGAACAGCCCTTGGGTCAGCTGGGGTCAGCTGTCCCAGCTGTGTCCCCTCCCAACTCACTGCGCACCTCCACCCTGCTCGCTGACGGGGCAGAAGAGGCCTTGACGCTGTGTCAGCACCGCTCAGCAGTAAGTAAAACATCGGTGTGTTATCAATGCTATTTTCAGCACAATTCCAACACACAGCCCCATGCAAACTACTGTGAAGAAGTGTAACTCTCCTGGCCAAAGCCAGGACAGTAAGGCATTCTGGATTTCATATAATTTTCAGGAGTGCTTGAACAGTTCAGTGTTACGTTGAGGTACGGTGGTTATAATGTCATCAGAAGAAAGTGAAGAGAGAGAAGATGAAGATGGCAAAGATACTCCAAAGCATTATAACCTTTGAGAGAAGAAACATGTCATTTACAGTTTATATGAACAATTTTCTTTCAATGTAGTGTTCTTTTAAAGATTTACAGATGATGTTTTCCTATTTCCGTATCAGAATTCAGTGATTGTACTGTAAAGCTCTACACTGAAATGTGAAAAAAAATGACCAATGTATCCTAGAAAGAAGTGTCATTACATAGACCGGATAGTTTTGCTCTTGTGGTTTACAGCTCTCGTTAAAACACAGGCGTGTGGTTTTCACTTGTGCTGTGCAGTGATTTAAAAGACAAAAAAAGCCCAACACAAAAACCCACGCCTGAAACTTCCTCTGAAATTAGAGGTGGGTGAAACCTAGCACATTTTCTGCTTCTTCCGCTCTCCTGCTTTCTCTTAAACTTGTTCCTATCACTATCATGATCACTATTCTTGCTTACTGTAGAGCCAAGGCAATGTAAGATGTATTTTCAGGCCGGTGACCTCCTGTCAGGCAGAGGTGTCCATGTAGACGTGCTCAGTCGCTGTGGCAAAAGGCCTGACGGGTGGGTGCGTGGTGAGTGATGGTTCTCCCTTCTCAGCAGTGCCGTCAGTCACAGCCTCAGGGTCTGCTGCCAGCCTGCCTTGCAATCAGCTCTTCCCAGCAGGACACTGCCCAGGAGTAACTGTGAGGGTTGCTGTTCTCCCTCAGGAAGCACGGCCCGCACCAAGCACAGCCAGAGCTGCACCTGTGCCAGGAGAGGCTTCGAGCAGAGCCGGGGCTGATGGTGACAGCTCCCAGCAGCTGTCCAGGTCAGAGAGATGCAGGTAAGATGCGACAGAGGGGACACCAACTGATGGTCACTTCTCTTGCAGGAAGAGGATTGACCAGCAGAAGGGAGGCAGGGCCCATGAGGTCCAAAAGCACATCAGACAGCTGGGACAGTGAGGATGAGAGCAGAGGGAGAAGGAGATGCAGGTGACGTGGCTGGGACAATGCTTCCAAGGTGACATCTGCCACCTGAACACAGAGACAGACAGAGGTGTTGGGAGGTGGTGGAGTGGGTGAGGAAGGTGCCTGGGAGAGAGGAGAGCCCGGGGAGAGGGGAGATGGAGATGGAGGTGAAAAAGCCAAGGTGTCGGCAGTGCGGACGCTCCTGTTGTGCAGGTGTGTCACGGATGAGTGGTTAAGCCACTTAAAAAACCACCGTCAAAGATATTTGCGAATACTGATTTTAATAGAAATCTATAAAAGTGGGAGTTAATAGAGTGCAGTGGCAAGGTTCACTCTATTACTTATTAAACGAATGGAATATATATATATATAAAGAGAAAGAAAGAGAAAGTTGAGTTTGAAGAAAATGCAAGGAGGAAAAGGAGGATTCTATATGTTTAGCAACAGTTTAAGGTTTGTTTGCAGCAAGGAGAGAATCACAAATTTTAGCAATAACTAATCATGAATTAATCTGGCATCTACCAAGTGATTAAATGAGGTTTACTCCAATATTTATATCACACACGCACAATAGGCCTAAGTACTCATTATCAGCACAGGTAAAGGTACCAATAAAAATTGCCCCGGGTTTAGCGAAATACTCACTTTAAATGACTGTCTCAACGGGCGAGGGTCAAATCTCGAGGAGCAAGGAGCGCCAGAGATCAGCTCGAGTTGGCTGCTCTGAGAGGCGTCCCACTCAGAGGGAGATTCTGGTGCAGCCCGCTGTGGTCCAGGAGAGCTCCAAGGGTCTCAGCTTGGTACTGCTGTTTCTAGGGTCATGAGATGATTGCCTTTAGGCATCAGTCAATTTCCCTTCTACTTTCACAGCCCGTGCTGAAGATTCCTGCAGTTCTCAAAAACTGATGGGGCAGGAGGAGGTCCTGGCTTTTCCAGCTGCTTCTAGGCCTGGCTTTTCCAGCTGCTTCTGATGTCACTGGTAGCTAAGTACCTGACTGGGTATGCAGGGACACCTGGCTTATCGGGAGCTCGTCATGTCCTGGTGGCTCTGTAGCTCTTAGGGCAGGAGCAGGCCCCTGGCTTGTGCAGCTGCTGGTGATGTCCCTTGTAGCTGAGCAGGTTTTAGAGCAGGAGCAGGCCCCTGCTTTGTGCTGCTGCTGGTGATGTCAAATTCCCAAGTAGCTGACAGGGCAGGAGAAAGCCCCTGGCTTCTGCAGCTGCTTCTGTTGTCAGTGATGGCTGAGTAGCTGATAGGCCAGGAGCACGCAGCTGGCTTGTGCACTTGGTTCTCATGTCACTGGTGGCTCAGTTATGGCAGGAGCAGGTGCCCATCTTGTGCAGGTGCTTGTGATGTCCCTGGTGGCTCTGTAGCTCTTAGGGCAGGAGCGTGCACCTGGCTCCTGCAGCTTCTTGTGATGTCACATGTGCCTGAGTACGTGACAGGGCAGAGGCAGGCACCTGGCTTCTTGTGTCAGGAATTACACAGCCACCACCTAGACCATGGTAGGAATTATGTGGGTGCCACCTCAAGAGGGCTCGGCCCTGGGTTCCTGCTCGCAGAAGTCGAGTCACCAATCCGCTGAGTAAATCAGGGGTTTATTTATCCGCTGTGCAGAGCAGCTCGAGCTGGGTGCCTCCAAGGAGGGACCCCTACTGCAGGTCGCAGACCCCAGTTACACCCTTACAGACAGATTTTCCGGAACGTACCACCCATCACCCGATCCCCAAGCCCAATCACTTAATTCTCGTCCATGGTCTTGATTTCTTAGTGGTTTTCTTGGTCGCTGGGCTGGCCGCCTTCTGAAGTTCCCTCATTCTCTTGGAATTGTTTCCTTGGTCCCTTTCTTCCTCATTCTGCTTGCATCTGCCCGTTTCAACTCCTTCTGTGGCTGCAACATTTCTCCCCCAGTCCGCTCTCAGTGTCCTCCTCCTCCACACTGCCTTTAACCTCTCTCTGCCTTGCTCCTCTCCCTTTGGTGCCTGCAGGCTGTGCCCTCAGCCCTGCTGTGCTTTGCAGAGGAGCTGCTCCTGGGCAGAGCTGTCTCTCTGCGGCGCTGCCCAGTTGCCAGGAGCTCCCTCTGTCCCAGGAGCCCAGCCCAGCTCAGCAGCACAGGCCCAGCCCAAGGCAGCACTTTCTCTGCCCCTCTGGGCTCCCTTGATTTGTCCCTGGGGCTCCAGGGGAACCTGCTGTGAAACAGGCCGAAGGAGTCACTGATGTTCCCTTCCTCAGCTGGGGAGAGAGATTTCTTTCCAGCAGTGCCATTTCTCCTCTCAGGAGAAAAACTGGCCATGAGAATTGCCTTTCCTTGTCCCATTGTTAGGCAGGACACCCAGACAATGCCAGGGAGGGATCTCCTTTACCCCTGCGGAGGGAAGGGATTCAGCTGAGTCAGTGGAGGCACCTCCTCCTCTGGTTTTAGTGCTGGGGCCAGAAAGGGACTTGGCTCCCTCCCATGCACACCAGAAACCCACAAATCCCTCCAAGGAGGTGGGATTCCTCTTGCCTCAGCTGAGGGGTGCACCAAATGGCCACCTGCATGTGAGCTCCTTGTCTCAGCTCTGCTGCTAATGACTGGAGATGGAGGGCAGCAGTGAGCTGCTCAGACACAAACCCCTGGGGACACAGGAGGTACTGGATGTGGTCCAGGATATGTGCAGGTAACTGCAAGCTCTGCTGGAGCAGCTCTGAGAGACAGGGCAGCATCTGGGGGCACCTTCTCGGAGGTTGTTGGGAAATTCCTCTGGCCAATTGAAACGACAGCAGATGCCAAAAGTTAGGGCAACTGAACCTTGCGCTGCTCATTATGTTCAGGGCTTCATCAGCACAACAGTAACTTGGAAAGACAAATGCCGTATCCTTGACCATACATCCCCCCCACGCCTTGCTCATTCTTTCCCCAACTTTTATTGCTAAGCACGATGTCACATGGTGTGGGACATCCCATTGGCTGTTGGGGTCAGCTGTCCCGGCTGTGTCCCCTCCCAGCTTCTTGCCCACCCCCAGCCTCATTGCTGGTGGGTCAGCGTGAGAAACAGAGAAGGCCTTGATGCTGTGCAGGCACTGGTCAGCGACAGCTAAAACATCGGTGTGTTCTCAGGACTGTTTTGGTCACCAGTCCAACACACGGCACCATAGGGGCTGCTCTGGAGAAAATTAACTCCATCCCAGCCAAAACCAGTGCAGCAAAGCCCATCCTGCTCCTGCCACGCAAGCGACACGCAGCAGAGAGGGGTGTTTGGGCACGCTGGAGGGGCTGTTGCATCCCACAGGCCTTCGCTCCCATCCCTTGTAACTGCCCAACCGCAGCCAGCCCCCAAACCCCACCTGCCCAGACGGGCTCCCAGTAGCAGAGACGTTGGTGCAGGGGACAGATGGGTTTTTGGGAAAGAACCGGCGAGAAAGGGGATGAGTGTTTCCCAGGACAAGAGGGGAAATCTCTCTCCTCTGTACCCAGCTGTGCCGTCTCCCTGCTGGCGTCATAATGCACCTTCAGATGATGCGGGCTGATGTCACAGGGGGATGCCCCACATGACAGGGAGGTCTCCCCAGTGCTGTGGCACTGCCCGTGGCACTTCCCAGCGAGGCCTGGGTGCTGCTGGGCACTGCTCTGGGGCTCCCCACTGCTGTCCTTCGGAGCTGCTCCACAGCCAGGAGCGGGGTCAGGAGGCGGCGGGGCTGCGCTGGGGGACCCTCGCTGACAGGCAGGACCCTTGCTGACAGGCAGAGCAGGGGCACGTTGGCGAGGAGTTTTGGGCAAGGAGCTGCCAAGAGCATCCCTTTCCCTGAGCTGAGGGCAAGCAGCAAGCGCAATGGAGGGCTGCTGCAGCGTGGCCGTCAGCTTGGAGCTGAGCAGCTTGTTCCCCACGCTCCTGCATCTCTCCACCGAGGGTAAGGCTTTTGGGAGCTCCTTCGCGAGGGGTCGCACCGGGGCTGTCCACTGTCAAAAGCTGCAGGTGCTGGGCTGTGGGGGTGGCTGGACAGGGCTGGGGGCTGCCGCGAGAGCCCTGCCTGAGGGTCCCACCGGGCTCGGGGGACAATGTGGCAAGCAGGACGCCCGGCTGCCCTGAGCCCCCAGGCTCCCATGGGAATGGCTCAGTCCCCTTGCTAGGGGGGCTGTTCAGGGCCAGCTTCCCCTGGGAGCTGGTACCTCTTGGGGTTCTGGCTCTGGGATGAAAAGGGGTCCTGCATCCTGGAGGCTGGGGTGTCCTTCAGCTCGCACAGGGCTGTCACGAGCCAGCTGGAAATGCCTCTGCTGTAAATCAGCCCTTTGCCTTGAACTAGTCTCCTTTGGGAGAACCTCTCTTCCTTCCCATGGGGTCCTCTTGTGCCACCAGGCTGGCAGATGACGTCCTGGGCTCTGGGGCGCCATCCCTTGCTGGGGGTTAGATGGTCACAGCCCTGGTCCTCAGCCCTTCCCACATGCCCATTTCTGCTCCAGCCCTGCCCCGGGAGCAGGGTAAGGCTGGCAGTCTGAAATTGGGGCACAGCCCAGCTCCGCAGCCATGGCAGTGTTTGTCGGGGCTGTTGGTGGACACCTGCATCTGTCACCCCCTGGGTGAGGAGCTTGCCGAGAGGCTGTGAGCTGGCTGGCCCGGAGCCTGACGCCTCCTTCCCTTGCTTTCCAGAGGTTGTGGCTATCTGGGATGCTGTGTCTGCGTACATCCTGGGACAGCTGAAGCTGGACAAGGTGGGCTGGCGTCTTGGTCCTCCTTTGCCCTGGGGAGCCTGGGCCTTGGGGAGCGATCCCTCCCTGAGCATCGTGGCAGCACACCGAGACAACCCCGTGTGCCCAGAGCTGCTGCTTGGTCAACCTGGAGAGAAACCAAGTCCAGGTCTAGTCTGAGAAAGCATTGGGCACACGATAGGGCTTCACTCTTCCCTGTGGCCAGAGTGGAGAGGACAAGCAGAGAGACGGGGGATTATGCTGGGTCTGTGCCAGGGATAATCCTTGTGGTATTCCCTGTGCTGGGAATGCCTGGCATCTTCTCTGGCCAAGGGATGTTAGCAAATTTTTTGAGGAGGGGAAGAAAACACATGGAGATCATGGGCCTTTTCCAAAGCCTTCACTTTTCCCCTCTCTCAAGTCCTCACTCATCAGCCTTTTTGTCTTTTTCCTGGCAGGGTGTCCTGGTCACAGGACTTGGGACCTTCGCTATGGTGCATGAGCGCTTCCAGGGCAAAGAAGAGGTGTATGTGGTTCGAAGACCCGTCTTCCAGCTGGACATTGATTTGTTACGGCTGCAGGAATTTGCGTTCCCCACAGTCGTTATCCCCGGTGAGAAGGCAGCGGCCACCCTCCCCTCTGCCCCTCCGTGTCTGGGGGTGGGGTGCGTGCTCTCTGCTCTTTGAAAGGGCTGGGAGAAGTTGAGAATTGCCTCCAAAGGTCAGGGGACGGCTTGAGCTCCCCCAAAACAAACCACCCCCCAAGAGCTGTTTTCTGTGGTGTTTTGTTATGCATCTTACATGGCTGTTTGGCCTGCTGTGGCAGTGACGATGGTGCTCCTCCTTACAGGCGATGTCAAGATCAAGCCGCTGGACTACAGGTGGCTGTCGCGAGCCACCTCCTTCCCGCGGCACGTGGTGGAGGGCTGTGTGCAAGAGACCATACTCTTGTACTCGTTCCAGCTGAGGAACAGGCAGCGCCTCTCCTTCGCCTTCAAGGACATTGGCGTTCTGTCCTGCAAAGACGATGTCCTGTGCATGCGGTTTTATTACGACTGCGTCACAGGGCTGGAGAGCAAGGCCAGCCGGATTGCGCTGCTTCACAGTGTGAGTTGCTCAGGCTTTGAGTTGCTCAATGTCTTTGGGAAGCCTGTGGAAGGGTGAGCAACCCAGTCGCCGTTGGCCAGCCTGGACGTGGCAGGCCAGTGAAACGCCCTTCCCCATGCTCACCCCCACGGACTTCTCCGTTAGCAAAGCAAGTTTCTTGTGAGTTTCTGGGTCCTTGCCCTACAAAAAGCCCAGCAGCACTGTTGTGCAGTCTCAGTGTTTGCTGTGCAGCTTCTGGAGAGCAGAGCAAGGGCTAAAGTTCCTGGAGGAGGATTTGGAAGAGGGGTTTGGAGAAATGGCTTTCTTTTGGAGCAGGAGACAGGTCTGCGTCCTTTGGGAGCCAAGGGAAAACCGCCTTGGAAACCTTCTGACAGCTGTGTCACTTTGCAGAGGCTGTGGATGCCAGGTGCAGCTGTCTCCAGTGGAGCGACCGCCGCTCAGGGGATGCAGGCTGCTCCTGCCCGCGCGTTCCCGAGGTGAGTGCGTTTCCTCTGCAGCCCTCGACCGACCGAGCGGGCGGCTTCCCAGCTCCTGCTGAGCAGTGCACGTTGTTGGGACTCGACACTCAGCGTTGCGTCAGGGATCAATCCTGACTGGTTTCTGGTTAACTAATGCTGAGTTTGGGCTCCATGCGTGTTCTCCTGGAGTGACCAGGCGTCGTGATTCTGTTTCTCACGCCCGGCCTGCCGTCATTCCCATCAGAGAGAACCAACTGCACAAGGAGAGGAGTTGAAGCTGTATTTTCTGGTGTTGGGGGGAGACTGCCAATAAAACCCGTGCATGGCCCCAGAGGAAAAGGGATGCCATGCCTGGCACGGCAGTCAGGAGGATTAGTGCTGGGAAGCTGCAGAGGGTAGGGGGTCACCCTTCTCAAGCCTGTGTCATCATTTGCTTTCCAGGTTTAAGTTCCTGGTGATAAGCAGAAGGGTGGCCAAGGCTTTCTCCACCTGGCACAAGAAGGCTGCAGAAAAGCGTGGGACCAGAAGAGGTACGGGAACGGGTCCCTGCTGTGCAGGTGGGGCCCTGCCCCACGCGGGGTGACCACAGCCCGGTTAAAAGGCACTCTCCACGGGGCTGCTCTGAAGAGCTTCCTCCTTTCCCAGGTACAGAGGGGCGTCCTGACAAGCTGCTGCAGAGGCGAGAGACGTTTTCCTTCCCCGTGCTGCCAAGCCAGGGGCCAGGCCCAAGGCAGCAAGACGTGGGGAAGAAGACTTCTGCCAGGTGAGCTCCTTGTGGGAAGGGACGAAAGGGATCCTTGCAGCCATGTAGGAGAGACATCCCCTTTGGACACTCCGGCTGTAGGGACTCGGGAAGGTCCCTGACACATGCCCCACAGTTTTTAGGAACTTGCTTGCCCCATCGCAGGCCCCTTAGTGGGGAAGACAGCAGATGTTGAGTGCAGCCCACATCACTTTGTTTGCCCTTACAGCAGACCTGAGGTGCAGTCCTTTCCCATCCATCTGATGGGGCTCAGGAAAGGCTCCCCCTTGCCATGGGAAATGGCCCCACCTCCCCTGCTGCTTCTGCCAGCTTGTGGAGCTTTGATAGCAGATGGAAATGGGAGAGCAAACTGCCCTGTGCTCACGCCGACTCCTCCTGGTGTCTCTTTGCAGTGTGCTCCCGCCATGTCCAGGCAGCTCCCCCAGGACGAAGGAGGCAGGCAGGCAGGAGCCAGCTCCTCCAGCCAGGCGCGCCGCTGCACTCCCGTCCTCTGAAGGCTGCAAGAGAGCATTGCAGGTACGTGCTCTGCCTTGCTGTAACGACCATGCTGTTTGAGACTGGGCAAAAGCTACTTTGTGCAGAGAGCCATCGTGAAAGGATCCCTTGCCATGCATTCACTGTAACCTGTCCGTCACCTCCTTCAGTTCTTCTTCATGAAAAGGAAGGTGCTGCGCATCCTTCCCGCCTGTTATTGCCCCCTGGGTTGTCGTGAAACACTTGATTCTGGCCAGGGGCTATGGAAAATGTACAAGTCCTTTCTAGGTCATTGACAGTGGAGGTCTCTGGTCACTCAGCTGTGTTTGCCCTGAGCTGAGGAGCCTGGCATGACTCCACAGCCCCTGATCTGGTAGGGGCAAAGCGCTGCTGACCGACTGGCTGAGGCAAGGGGCACCAAGGCGGGTCAGACCCAAGGGATCCCCCTCCAGGAGCTGAGACTAATCCTGCCTGCTGCTGCGTTTCCATGCCCTCCAGGAGGTCTGGCAGCTGTCTGCAGAGTGGGAGCAAGCAAAGACCCATTGGCAAGAGCGGCGACAGCAAGCACAGGCAGAATGGGCGGCATGGGAAGCCTGGGCTGCAGGGGAGGACCGACAGCCGCCCCAGGTACGGGCAGTGACTGACACCGCTGAGAGCAGCAGCGACCCTCTCTGTCGGGGCACCCAGGGCGGCAGGTCTCCAGGGGCTGGGAGCAGGACTGACACCCAGCTGCAGGGCAGGGGTTTGCCTGCTCACCCCCGTGAGGGAGAGATCGGCAGCAGGATCCGAGGGGCAAAAGCAGCCGTCAGCTGTGATGACGGGCATGTGGTGCTGAGTTACCCAGCTCCCAGGTCCTGCTGCAGGCCCCTTTCAAGAGGTCCTCTGGGAAGCAGCACCTCTCTTTGCCATCTGCTTTGCTGAGAGCGTCTCCTCCTTGGCAGGCACTCGGCACTGGAGGCACTTGGACTCCCCACCCTCCAGCCCAGCCCAGGAGAAAGGAGGGCAACGAGAGGTGGAGAAGGGCTGCAAAGCCTCTCCCAGCAGAGCAGATGGCAGCAGCAGCCCAGCTGGACAGACTCCAGCCTGAGTAAGTGTGTGTTGGCTCTGGCCACAGCCTGGGGCAGTCGAGCAGCCGTGACCCCACAGAGATGTCCAGGACCCCCATCCCTGCGTCCTGGGGTTGTGTAGGACACCCTCTGATGTCTCCTAACACGGGCATGACGTGGGTTACCCCCACAGACAAGGCCCAAAACTCACCACAGGGTGAAAGGGTGGGCACATGCGGGACCGGGTGGGTGCAGAGGCTGGACGAGGGGAGAGGCAGAAGGGGTCTCTGGCAGGGGCTGAGGGATGATGTTTCCCTGCTGTTGCAGCCACCTTTCCCCACGAGCAGTCCAGGTCCTGAGAAGGCTGGAGCCACATCAGGTACAGAGGAAGATCTTCCAGCACGTCGCTGAGAACAACAGGCGGCGGCAAGAGCAGCAGAGGCAGCTCCCCTGGTAACTGTCTCCAAAAAGGGGTGGTGTTTCCCCCAGGTGCAAGGCCCATCCCTGCACTGAGGGCAGCCCTGGTCAGATGATTATATGCTTTTGTTTCTTCCTCCCTAGCGCTAGATGCTGGTACCGCAGCAGAGGGGAAGGTGCCGGCAGCAGCAGCTCTAGCAATGGCTGTTAGCAAAGGGGCTGGGTGGCTTCTCAGCTGCCAAGATCCACGTATAACTACAAAATAAAGAGCTCTGGGGCTGGACTGACTGGCCTGTGCCTGGAGATGGATCGGTCTAAAGGGATTAGAATCACCCCATGTGTGATCCCAGAACTGCTCATAGGGGCAGGAAGGAATAAAGTGTGTACATAGAGCCTGAACATGTGCAGCCCCACTTCTGCACATCGCAACACACAGGCAGCACAACAGCGGAGGCTTTCACACTCTTCCTGTGATTGCCGCTTATTATTTACAGAATTTACTTTGTCTTTAGGTTAGAGTAAACTCCAAGTAAGGGTGGCACGATATTTTTTTCTTTTTTTGTGTTGGAGAATGTAAGTGTAGAATGTCGAAGTCCATCCTGGAGATAAATGGCTTTTCACAGATGCTTGCTGTACAAAAATGTTTTCTAGCTATGAGAGAAGGTACTGCAGAAAACGAAGAGAGACCAGTGATCCATTAAGTTGAGTTACCCTTCTGTGTTAGCCTCTACCAGATGCTTCCTGTGAAGCTGCAAGAATTCCCTCATGACACCAAGCTGTTCACAGAGGAATTTTCTTTCTGACCCGAGGCATTTATCTGCCAGAAGCTGTTTGTTAACTGGTCTGCTTTGTTGCTACGCCAATGTCTGTGGTACTAATCAGTGGCATGCAGAAACTGAGTGTAGGCACCAAACCTACATCTTTCTTCTTGGGAAGGTTCTTTTCCTGTTGTTTCAAGTAAACTTGTATTTTTGGGGTATGTTTAGGTTGGATATTATGAAAAACTTCTTCACTGAAAGGATAGTCAGGCACTGGAACAGGCTGCCCAGGGAAGTGGTTGAGTCTCCATCCCTGGAGGGATTTAAAAGACGGGGAGATGTGGTGCTTGAGGACATGGCTTAGTGGTGGACTTGGCAGTGCTGGGTTAACGGTTGGACTCGATGATCTTAAGGGTCTTTTCCAACCTTAACAATTCCATGATACTATGAATCTCTCCATACTGGCTAAGGAAGGATCTCTCAGTCTCAGGAAAGGGATCTCAAACCCTGAGAGGCGTCCCTGCTCGAGGGGAGAGTCACCTGGCCTGCCGTCCGGCTGCCATGCAGGGAGAGCTCACATTGGGCCCATCCTGATGGTAATATTTAGAGGGTGAAGTAGTTGCCGGCCAGTCAATAGTATAGACACGATATCTTCATTTTAGCTCTGGCATCTTGTATTTTTGGCTTTCGAAACCACCTTCTGAAATCTTGTTCAAGACACCTTCACTCCCTTGTACGTCAGCCAGCGGCTTTCTAGCTCACACGTTCACCCCAAGGACGTGAGGGCTGTTGCTCCTGCGTCAGCCTGAACCAAAGTGCGGCTCGGAGTCAAGTGTATCCGTCACATTGACCAGATGCAGGAACTCTGAGGGTTTTATTCCTTTAATCCTTGCCTCTCTCCCCTCATCCTCTTTTCCTAGGGTGTTTTGGAGTTTAAGGGGGGATTTTTTGTTGTTGGAGGTGTTTCTGTGATTATTTTGCTGAGGAAGGTGGTGCGGCCTTGAAGCCCTGGGAGGCGGGGAAAGGTCTTACGTCCGGCACAAAGCCGGGAGCTCTGACCCCACCGTGAGCCCTTCTCTGCCCGCGGCTCCCAAGAAGCATTTTCACCTCCCCACGGGCCTTCCCGGTGCCTGTTGGGATCCCTGCCCTGGAACACGCCAGAGCACGGGCACCGCTGCTGCGGGAGACACGACGGGACAGGGGCCCCGCCCACCCGCTCCCGCTGGAAGCCCCGCCCCCTCCCAGCACCCGCAGGGGCCCTGTGCCCCGGAAGTCGCTCTCCTCTGCCGGCCATGTGCTCCGCTGGGATTGGCTGGCAGGACCGGCCACCCCTGCCGCTTGGCCCAGAGATACATCAGACCCGGAAGGCCCTTCCCCTGCATCCACAGGGGCCGCCATTTTGGGTTGGCCGCCATTTTGGGACAGGGCGCCGCCATTCCATGGCAGTGAGCTGCCCTGCTCTGTGATTGGCTAATGGCCATGTCTCGACACCGTCACAGCCGTGTGTTCTCAGGCAGCCCCTGTGATTGGCTGGCAGGACCGGCCACCCGTCCCAGTGTCCCCAGGGGCACGTCCCAAAGGAAGGCCCCTGTCATTTCCTACAGGGAGGCCGCCACTTCTGACAGCCTCATTCCCCACGTCTTTTCATCCTGCATTGTGATTGGCTGACAGCCATTTCATACCCACATGTTCTCAGGCAGCCCTGTGATTGGCTGCCCACCTCCTTTGGTCCAGGAAATGCTCAGATACAAAGATATATGCATTTATATAATAAATATGTATTTATAAGTAAGTGTAGAAATACGTATAAATACATCTTTTATTTATTTCTAAATAGGTACAATATTTTTATATATATACTTCTGTATATGTATTTAAGTATAGAAATTTTTATGTATATGTAAACATTTATAAAGCTATAGATAGCAAATATATATAGCCATAGAAAAAAACATAGGTATAAAACAGATAAAACCTGTTTTTAATAAGAGCTACTGGAGTGAGCACTTAAAGTTTAAATGTGAAGAGAAACAAAAGGAAGAGGCCAGGTGGGGGTCCCCCACTTTCCCAGGCTGCAGAACAAGCCCTGACAGGTCTGGGGTGGGGGGGCTTCAGGAGGGCAGAGGGGTGCCCAAGAGGTGGTGGGGTTTGGACAAGCTGGAACGTGCCCAGGGGCTACGGCCACTTCCAAGGAATAACAGACTCATTTGCCACACGATATTGAATATGTATCACCACATATATATATTATAATATATAATAATATATATATTATGATAATAAGATAATAATATATATGTGGTGATATATATTCAATATATATGTAATTTATATAATATATAATATATAATATATAATATATAATATATAATATATAATATATAATATATAATATATAATATATAATATTGACGTGCGGAAACAGACTCCACAACCCGTAAGGCTGTAAAGTAGGTATGTTTATTCAGCGCTGGGCAGCACGGGGGGTCATCCCGCCAAAGTCGTGCGCGCCCACGTGGTGGCTTGTCCTGGATTTATACAATAAAGTGTTACATATACATAAGGTTTCCCAATACGCCTATACATATGCATGACCTATCCCCACTTCATATTAAAATTAGCCCCCAGAGGTCATTTCCATAAAGCCCTCCCAACTGCGCTTGCGCGATGCCTCCTGATGGTGGTCGCAGGGGGTCGTGGGGATGAAGGCTGATGACTCTTCTTCGTCACCGCTAGTAACCCCTTGCTCTTGCGCAGACTCAGTTGCTCCTTGACTCTTGTCCAAACTGCAGGGTCGGTTTCAGCTGGTTTTTAGGACAAGTTTCTGTTCTTATCAGGAACTGTCCTTTGCTGAGAGATTGCAAGACTCCTTACTTCAATAGTCTTTTGTATAATAGTTACAACTTATATAGTTACACTCTAAAGCCCCTTTTCAGCTTTGTTGTCAGAGAAGCAGGCGGGGAATGTTCCTGGCTGGATGCAGCTCCCCTGGCAGATGCCTGTGCCCCTCTCTCGGCCCCGAGGTCTGATACCTGCCTTTCCCCCAGCCAAGCTGTGCTGCCGGCTCTTGGGAAATGGGGGTACAGAGGGCAGATGGTTTTACCACAGCCGGGAAGTTCCAGTCAGCCTGTCAGGGATTTTTTTCTTCACGGTTCTTGCAGTAACACTTTTTTTTTTTTTAAATAAATGTATTTTTTCCAAGGAAACTTCACCAAGGAAAGTGCAGTGTTTAGCTGTGATTGCTCTTTGTGTGGATTGTGTCTGTCCTCAGCTGGGCACACAGCAGCTTTCAGACAAGGAATGGGCCTATTCCAGGATGAAGTGAGCAGCGGGGATCCCAAGCCTGTTTTGTTCAAGGCAATGGGGTGAAAATGTGCGGTTAGAGCTGTCCACGTTGCTGACCCTTTTGATTGTAGAGCTCCCCTCTAGTTCTCTGTAATACTCACTTCTACTACTTGGCTCATTCAGGTTCAAATTTCTGTAAATTGATGCTACACTTTGCAACTGTTTCTACTTGATCCTTCACAGATCTGAAAATTCCCTGTTCAGGTCCTCTACTTTCATCTGCCCTCTGTCCTGCAGAACCATATTTAACTGCAGGGGCTGCAGAGTCTGTGTTTCCTCCCCATGGTGAGGAAAACAGGGACAGGGAAAAAAATAGTTAGCAATTTTGAAAAGACCCCTTTCTTTGTGCTCATTTTCACATTCAGTGTACCTGTTGTGGGTTCTTAAATGATGTGAGATACTCTGAGTCTTAGCATTCCCTTGTTTGCATGCCTGTGCTCGGGAGGTGTATCAGAAACTCTGTTTGGGTGTTGCTTATGCCAGACAAGGAACCGTAGCCCTTTCTGAAAAACAGCTCCTGGGTGAGTTAGTTCCTCGGCCACAGCAGAAGGGTTTCTGTTTGCATCAGCCAGAGCTCAGGAGCAAACCCTGCTGACAGAAGCCCTGGGAAGAAAGGGAAGACTGGAGAGAGCAGAACAGGTCAGTAGAGTTGCGCTGAAGACAAAGAAGATGAAGACGGCAAAGATACTCAAAAGCGATATAACCTTTGACAGCAGAAACATGTCATTTACAGTTTACATGAACAGTTTTCCTTCAATGCAGTGGTTTTTTCAAAGATTCGCAGACAATGTTTTGCTATTTCCTTATCAGAATTTAGTGATTTTAGCATAAAATTCTCAACTAAAATGTAAAAAAAAAGACCAATGTATCCTGGAAAGAAGTGTAATTACATAGACGGGATAGTTTTACTCTTGTCGTTTACAGTTGGCCTTAAAAGGCAGGTGTGCGTTTTATCACTTGTGCTGTGCAGTCATTAAAAATTAAAACCAAAGACAAAAAACCACCCCTGAAAGTTCCTCTGAAATTAGAGGTGGGTGAGACATATCCCATTTTCTGCTTGTTCCGCTCTCCTGCTTTCTCTTAAACTTGTTTGTATCGTTATCATAAATTCCTTGCTTACGCTAGAGCCAGGACAACGTAAGATATTTTTTAGGGGCCACCCTTCTCCTGTCGGGCAGAGATGTCCATGTAGCCGTGCTCGGTCGCAGAGGGCAAAGGCCAAACAGGCGGGTGCGTGGTGAGTGATGGTTCTCCCTTATCAACAGTGCTGTCAGTCGCGTCAGGGAACGATGCTTTGGAGGGGATTCAAATCAGCGGTAATTACAGGATAATAGCATGACTGTTACCATGGTAGTCTGAGGGTATGAGAAGACCAAAGATTGTGGGAGGAGAGGATAATTTTAATTGACTGTGGGATTTTTGACAACACAGCATTTGTGAGTCAGTGACAATGATCATGGAGGTGGTGGCTGGGATTCTGTAATGGAAATTCTTTTGCTCTGGAATTGAAGCCCAAATTGCCCTCTAGAAGTCTTAGACGACTGAATCTGGAAGTATACAGTTTGGGTTTTTTCCTAAAAATGGAGATAATTCAGTTAGAGGGAGAGCCTGTTTGGCAGTTTTAGTAGTTTGGCGACAGAGGCCAGTTGGGGGCTGGGGCCCTTGGGGCTGGGGGCTGTTTCTGCCCCGTGGCCTTGGCCTGGCGCTGCCAGCTGGGAAGGGGCTTTCCAAAATCCTGCTGGAAGGAGCCAGATGTGGCCACCCCCAGCACGGCCTCAGGGTCAGCTGCCAGCCTGCCTTCAGATCAGCTCTTCCCAGCAGGACAGTGCCCAGGAGTAACTGTGAGGGTTGCTGTTCTCCCTCGGGAAGCATGGCCCGCACCAAGCACAGCCAGAGCTGCGCCTGTGCCAGGAGAAGCCTTCAAGCAGGGCCGGGGCTGATGGTGACAGCGCCCAGCAGCTGTCCAGCTGAGGGAGATGCAAGTAAGATGGCAGAGAGGGGACACCGACTGATGGTCACTTCTCTTGCAGGAACAGCATTTAACAGCAGAAGGGAGGCAGGACGAAAGGGCCCATGATGTTAAAAAGCGCATCAAAGAACGGGTGCAGTGATGATGAGAGCAGAAGGAGATGAGAAGGAGATGCAGGTGACCCGTCTGGGACAATGCTTGCGAGGTAACATCTGCCACCCGAACCCAGAGGCAGCCAGAGGCAGTGGGAGGTGGTGGAGTGGGTGAGGAAGGTGCCTGGGAGAGGGGAGAGCAGGGGGAGATGGGAGACAGAGATGGAGATGGAGGGGAAAAGCCAGGGCGTTTGCAGTGAGGATGCTTCTGCTGTGGAGGTGCTTGTGAGGTCACTGGTGCCTGAGGAGCTGATAGGGCAGGAGCAGGCCCCTGGCTTGAGCAGGTGCTTGTGATGTCACTGGTGTCTGAGGAGCTGATAGGGCAGGAGCGGGCAGGGGTGAGCAGCCATAAAGGTGACTGCTTAGAAGGGGAAGTGCCTGAGCAGAAGAACGTTCCTGTCTTTGGACTCTAAAAAGGAGACTTTTCAAACTAAAACTGAGCCTCTGGACCATAGAAATGAGTCTTTCTGCCCTAAAAATGAGGCTTTCTGCCCTAAAATCATAGAATCATAGAATGCTTTGGTATATAAGGGACCTTTAAATTATCAAGAGCAAGTGCTGGATTCTCCCCTGGGACGGGGTAATCCTGGTTATCCATACAAACGGGGGGACGAGAGGCTGGCAAGCAGCCCTGCCGAAAGAGATCTGGGGGTTTGCATTGATGGCAAGTTGAACAGGAGTCAACAGCGTGCCCTGGCAGCCAGAGGGGCCAACCATGTCCTGGGGTGCATCAAGCACAGCACCGCTAGCCGGTCGAGGGAGGTGATTGTCCCACTCTACGCTGCCCTGGTGCGGCCCCACCTCGAGCGCTGGGTGCAGTTTTGGGCGCCTCAATATAAGAAGGACATCAAACTATGAGTGTGTCGAGAGGAGGGCAACCAAGATGGTGAAGGGTCTTGGGGGCAAGACTTACGAGGAGCGGCTGAGGTCGCTTGGTGTGTTCAGCCTGGAGAAGAGAAGGCTGAGGGGTGACCTCATTGCAGTCTACAGCTTCCTCAGGGCAGGCAGCGGAGGGGGGAGGTGCTGATCTCCTCTCTCTGGTGACCAGCGACAGGACACGAGGCAACGGAATGAAGCTGCGTCAGGGGAAGTTCAGATTGGACGTTAGGAAAAGGTTCTTCACTGAGAGGGTGCTCGGTCCCTGCAACAGGCTCCCCAGGGAAGTGCTCACGGCACCAAGCCTGTCAGAGTTCAAGGAGCGCCTGGACGACGCTCTTAGTCATATGGTTCAGTGTTAGGTAGTCCGGGGAGGAGCAGGGAGTTGGACTCGATGATCCTCAGGGCTCCCTTCCAACCTGACATATTCTGTGGTGCTGTCATTCTAAGGCAGCGGCCTGCTCCTGGTCTGAAACCTCCCCAAGCCCCTGTGGAAGCCACCTGCATGCTCCTGCCCTAATGCCCAGAGAAACACCACTTACCTCACAAGGGCCTTCGCAGGCCAGGTGAATTCTCCTGCCCTGTTGTGGCGGTGTGCTCTCCCTGTACCCTCCTGCTCCCCCACACCTGACCTTTTCCCATGGCCCTGCTCGGGTGATAATGACCAGTGGCAGTTTTGATGGATGCATCCAGCTCAAAGTGGATTTGGGGGAGACAAATAACAACACAACAGCCAAGGGGTCAGTTATGGCAACGTGTCTACCTCACCACAGTGCTGGTCAGTGTCCAGCTCAAGCTAGACTTGAAAGCAACTAACGTACAGAGTTGGTATGTAAATAGGACTAGGAGTTTATCATCTTACCCCCAAAAAGAGTGAGCAGCCCAAGAGCCCTTTGAGCTCTCCTGCACGGCAGTGAGCTGCACGCCAGGATCTCCCCTGGAGCAGGGACGCCTCTCAAGGTTACTGCTCGAGGCTGAGAGATTCCTTGTCACAACAGATCCTCGGTAAGTGACTAATAGCATGCTAAACTTTGAAATCTTAGTGAAGTGATATAAAGAATTGATTGCACATATATAATCCTTTAGACATAAACCGTTGATCAATCTGGGACTAGGGCTGGATCCAGCTGCACCTAGACTCCTCTTTGAGAAGGAGTTTAGAAAGCAAGGGGGTCCTCTCTCAACCTCATGACTCAATGGGAGGGTCTCCCTGACAGTCTTGTCTGGCCCTGTCCTCTAGGCAGTAAATAATCAAGTGTATCTTGCCATCGAATCCTGTTAAACACTGTCACATTTATTATCAAACTTTGTTATCAATAAACATATTGCTCTTACAAGTGCACTCTCACTCCATCCGCGACAGAGCCCTCTGCAAACACTCGCCTTCCTCTTCTTTCCTCTGGAGTGCTACCTTTGCCTCCTCGTCTACCTTCTCCAGCTTTTGACTTCTTTCTGCCTTTTCTCTCATGGCTTTCAGTTCGTGCTCTGTCTCTTCCAGCTGGGTTTGAAGACGGACGTTCGTTCCGATGGCAGAATCGCGCTCCTCTGCCGCTCGCGCTGGTGAGTCTCGTGAGCTAGACATCCCAAGCAGCAGTATCTCAGCAAAACTCCTCTGAACCCTTCCTTCCCCACCTTACCTCAGCAAAGAAGGCTGTAGCTCTCACCTGCAGCTTAACCGAGCAGGAATCCAGCCGTGGCAAGAGGTTCTTTGCCAGATGGGGGGAGATGAGCCCAGCATGGAGCAGGACGCTGCGCAGGGGACACAAGCGAGGGACACAGTTACCCAGGAAGGCCACAAATTCACTTGTGCCGATGCAGACACTATTCTTCAGCTCGGGACGGCTTCCCAGGCACGCTGGAAGGGTCCCAGCAGCCATTTCCCTGCACACAGCTCCGCAGGAGGTGGCCAGATGCATCCCTGGGGCTCTTACCTGCTCAGGAGACGCACCCCCTCAGGGTGAGCCAGGGGGGCTTCCAGGCGAGCCCACACTGCCTGGTTCATGAGCAGCCGCATCCATTTCTGCGCCATGCATTTGCCTAGCACCAGCTCTATAGCCGAAAGGAAAATCCTGGCAGAAGAAACAAACCGCAGAATAAACAAAACACATCAAAATAACACCACCACCACAAACCCAACGAAATCTCAAATCACAGCAGGTTAGGGCAAGACTTCTCTCTAGCAGAGCTAAATACCCCTCAAACAATGCTTCATAGCCTTCAAGACCGCAGCTGATGACACTGGCATCTTCGTCTTGCCCCAAACCCACCAGCATTTTGCAGAGAATGACGCCAGCGCCCGCGAGAGTCACTGCTCCCCGCGGGGGTCCGTTGAGGGAGTACAGCGCTATCGTGCATGCAAGGGTATGCGGGAGGCAAGACGACAGCTGTCTGCAGCATGAGCCGCATAAGCCTGCCTGGGAGCGGGAGTTACTCCATGAAGGAACAGAAGTAAAACCGACCACGATGACCGGTTTCCACATCTAGGAAGCAGGGCAGGCGAAGCACTCCCTCAACCCCACAACAGCGCACGCCTTGGCGAAGGGAACTGAAGCCCCTTTGGCTCCTTACCTGCACGGCTTCTCCTCAAGCACCTGGCCCTCCAGGAACAGTTGTCTCCAGCTGCTCACGGGGGAAAGCAGCCTCTCCTCGCCCAGCGTTTCACTGGCCCACCTCAGGAGGCTGGGAAGGAGGTGGGGAAGCAGTTGCCTGAGCTCCTCCGTGCTCCTCAGGGCAAGCACCACCTCAGAGATGGCATGGGTGATCTGCAGAGAAACATGACCGAGATCCACCTCTTCAGGGAAGGCCTTTTCCCACCAGCCTGGTTCCCCTGCCTGCCTGGGGCAGGGGGTTACTGTCCGCAATTGTCACTTCAGGCTCAGGGGCACAAAACTGTCCCGGCTCCCAACACCTGAGGCCAGCCCAGCACCCTGGGAGTCTCCACGGGCATCTGCAAAGGGCACCTGACTCCCTCGTGCCCAAGTAGGAGCTAGAAAGCAGATGCAAAGCTGCAGAAATGTGTCTGCTGTTGAACGTACCGTCACAGCCGCCAGAGCAGTCCGACGGTTGTGCCGCTCACAAGCGGAGGAGTCAGTCCCCAGGTGGTTGTTTCCTGCTCTGTTCAGTTTCTCCACTAAGCACCTCAGGACCTGAATCCCAAAGATGCTTCTCCCCAGGCTCCTCCACAGCTCCACCGTGTCACTGCAAGGGAACAGACGTTCACCCCTGAGCCCGTATCCTCACGCTCCTGCAGCACCCTCAAGCCTCCTGACCTGCAGTGGGGCTTACAACGCCCCACTCACGGCAGAGATGCAAGCACGCAGTCTTGCAACACTCAAGACTGCTCAGGCAGAAGAAAAAGACCTGCTTCTTAACCGGACCCCCCAGTGCAAGCAAGCTGTGGGGTCTCTGTTTGACTGCAGTGGGGGGAAGCGGGTGGTGCACGTACCTGTCCATGGGCAGACCTTTCTGGAGGAGAGTGCTGATCACGGGCTCCCGGTGAAAGTGGGAGAGGAGAAACACCGCATGGAGCAGGAAGGGCCTGAGGGTGCTCTGCTGCATGTAGGTGCAAAGGGTCTTCAGGATTTTGGGCACCTGAATGGAAGAAGAGGAGAAAGAAGGGCTCGGTGCATCCTTTACCCCCTCCTGCGGGGCCCAGATGCAGTCATGCAGCGCACGAGCCATGCCTGCTCCCTTGACACAGAGTCCAGATCTAGCTCGAAACCTCACCCCTTCCACCCTGCCTGACCCTGGCTCACATCTGGAGCTGAGTCTGCTCTTGGCAACTGTGCACACGCATGCACACGTGCGTGCATACACTCGCATGCAGAGCCTCAGTCACTGCACGTGCCTGGGCTCAGCTGTATGAGCACCTGCGTGCCCTGCGAGCACGCAGAGGACACGGACACACACCCAACACTTGAATAACTCTCCCTATGTGTCTGTAGCGATGCAAGAGCAAGACTGAACGCGCTCTTCGAGACCCTGAAGATGCCTTGGACGGCCTCTGCAAGGGCACGTGACTCCTTCCAGAGGAACCCAGTTCTCCAGGGATGCTTTTCCCTGCCCCTACCCTCCTTTCCCAAAGTGCCAACCCCGTGGTTGCCGTCACTGTGACCAACCTCTGTCAGCAGCGGAGTGAGCCGCTGGTGGCCCTAGAGCCCAAGTGAAGCGCAGCAGAGTGCAAGCAATGAACAAGTATCCAACCTGTGGAAAACCGAGCGCGCCCAGCAAAGCTCAGAGTAGAGGGAACAGGGGACCAGTGCAGAGCAAGCAGGATGAAGTAGGTCCCAGGGCAGGGAGGACTGACAGTGACCCCAGAGGAAGGGGAGGAACGGCAAGGTTGGTGCCTCCCGGTGCCTCGCTCATGGGAAGGACCTGGACCAGGAGACTCTGGACAAGAAGAGCCCATATCCTTGTCACCAGCTGGAGAAGACACCAGCAGCAGGTGCTAACGCACGACTCAGACCATCAGGAGCCCCTCGGCTCGGTACACAGGTGGCGTTTCTTGAGCCCATGCCATCTGCACAGGGAGTAGTGCAACAGCCAACAGGAGAAAAGACAAAGTCAAATGGAAGAAAAAGGTCTCCTTTACCTCCTGGAGTATTTCCTTTCTGCATTCCACCAGGAAGACAAACACCCACTTGCACGCTGCTCGTGCACTTGTGGGTGCGATGTGCAGCAAGTGGTCCAGGATGGCAGTCAGAAAGTCCGTAGCCTGCGCTGGAGGGATGCATTTGCAAACAGCCTGGAGAGAAGTCAGGAACGGGAGAGGCAGCGTCACAGCTCTGCTCCAGCAATTCGGAAAGGAAACTTGATGGGACTGTTAGTTCGGGAGTCGTGGAGGGGGCCATCGCTTGACCCTCCTGCTGCGCATACAGTGCTGTTTATATCCGATGCAGCTAACTGATTTGGAAGTGTCCCCCTCCATGTTGTTTGCTCGTATACCAAATCTGTATTCTGACGAGAGCACTCACACACACACACGTGCGCACCAACACACACATGATGGTATCTGCTCCAGCGTGCCTTGTCTCAAAGCCTCCTGCTACTTGCTGAGAGCAGCCATCCTGGACAGCTCACTCTGGAGACACCGAGCGACTCTGGCGGGGAGCAGGGAAACATGCAGGAGCCCAGGAGCTGTGCCCCCACCCTGCTGTTCTGGGGCCAGTTACCTTCGCTATTTTGGTAGAGGTCTCCACCAGAGTCTTGGTGTCTGGGCTGTTCAGCCCCTCACAAAGGC
Organism: Platalea leucorodia; assembly: GCF_965183815.1. NCBI lineage: Eukaryota > Metazoa > Chordata > Aves > Pelecaniformes > Threskiornithidae > Platalea > Platalea leucorodia. The sequence goes on from NW_028121242.1 coordinate 30,784, forward strand.
GCCTGATCTCATCTGCCTGAGGCACCACCTTCCTGGTCTTGGCTGGAACAAACACCAGGAGAAAAGAGGAGTCACGTCTACAGAAACCCAACCTCTGGCCCCAGATACCGATAAAGGAGAACCCAAGTGGTGGCAGTGAAGGCCACAGGGAAACCCAGGGCCCTCCTGAGCTTGGTGCAGCAGGATTTCCCGAGCCCAATAAATGGCTGACAAATCCCAGCCCTTTTCCTCCTTGAACCATCTGCTGAGGCTTCAGGGTTTCGGCAGCCTCTGCTCCCAGCGGCTGCGTCCCCTATTCCTGCACAGGCCACCGTGGTCTCTGGGAGGCAGGAAACCTCCCCGTGACTTCCTCAGCACCGGCAGACCCTGCTGCCTGAAGAGGAAAGGGGTCGAACACAACCCTTTGCAGCACACTCCAGGCCTGCAGCTCAGATCCCTCCTCCCTGCCCAGTTTGCTCCGGGCAGCAAACTGGTTTGCTCTCTTGTGCTCAGCAGGAGATTTCTGGGACTCGGTGACCCTCTCCCAGGGATCCTTCCTGGGGTGGACGGGGAGGCAGAGGGCTAACAGGGTGGCGGCACAAAACCAGCTGAGCATGTTGCCTCCCCCTTCCCTCCTGGGGTTGGGGCATGGCCCCGTGGGACCCTGGCGGTGCCAGGCCAGGAAGGGAGGGAGGATCAGGCTGAGCAAGGCTGGGAAGCACCCGCTCTCATCACCTTGCATCTGGAGAAGGTAGCCAAGGCAGACGCATGCCCTCTGGCAGGACGCGGCCACGCAGTCACTGGTCAGAGTCCCCAGCAGTCCCACCAGGGAGCCGAACTGCTTGCAAGGACGTCCTCTCTGCAGGGGAGAGCGGCAGGACAAGGGTGGCAGGCAGCCCAGCACCCGCTCGCTCTACCACCCATCCCGCTCCCTGAGCAGCGACCGGGCAGAGGGGCAGGCAGAAGGGCTGCCTCATAACCCCAGGAGCCCCAAAACCCAGCACCCAGTTGGGCAGGGCTCCCTTCCAGGGCTGTGAATGGTGGGAAGGGGGCACTGGGGCATGCGGTGGGTCCCTACTCACCATGAGCTCAAATCGCTCGTTGCAAGCTCTCAGCACATGGGTGCAAACCTGCAGGGCTCTCTCCCGCTCCCATTCTTTGGCTGAGGCGAGCCAGCCCTTCAGGACCTGAGGCAGGGTCACAACAGGCATCTTTCTCTCCCTCAGATCCCTCTCCCTCCTTCTCCAGCCCCTTCCCAGCGCAGCCCCCAGCCCCACCAAGCACCGGCACTGCAGCCTCCACTGTCTCGCTCTCTCCAGCCGCCTCTGCCCTGAGCCAGGTGTTGCTTCCCTGCCGGCATCTCCCTGCTCTGACCTTCCCCCAGGCTGCTCTCGCCCAGCTCAGGGCTGGCTCTTGGCTTTCCCTCCATCAGAGCCCACTTCGCTGCCTGTCCTGAGGCTGCAGTGGCTGGGCGCTCCCGTCCCCCAGCTCAGACTCTGGCCCCAGCCTCAGAGCGAGGAGCCAAGGCCCCATTTTCCCGTAGGAAAGATATCCACCTCCTGTCACCCTCTAAGGCCTCAGTTCTCTGCCCGCATGACGCTTTCCCTGTTGCCCCATGGCTACTCACATGGACCACGTCGTCAAAGCAGGCAGAGCTCTCCTCTGCCTCCAGAAGGGTTTCTATGAGATGGCCCAGGTCTTCCATGCCTCTCCTGTGCAGAAGCTGAAAGCAGGAAAGGAGAGCTGAGGTTCTGCATCATGGGGGCTGCCAAGGCACACTGAGGTGGGATCCTGACCCAGAGGTGGGCAGGAGCTGGCCGGTGGGTACCTGCATGTTCACAGCTGCCCTCACTGTCTTCCTTCCCTTGTTCATCTGCGCCTTGGAAGGATAGGAGAAGACGCTCCGGCAGCACACCGCCAGCAGGTTGCGATTTTCCTCCCTGCTCAGAGGTGGCCTCAGCTTGCTAGCCAGAGGAAAAAGGAAGAGAAAACACAAAGGGGATTTACTAGCCCTCTCCAGAGTGGCTTAAACTACAACTGGGTTCCTCCTAATCGAGGGGCCCATATCCAATACCCCCAGCCCATGCCAGCGAGCACTGCCTTCAGCTCCAGCAATTCCTGCCTCCTCCCAGGCAGCAGGCAAACCCCCGCCCCCAGGTTAAGGGGGCTCCTGGGGGCTCCCTTCCTTTGGGAGACACCCAAAATGGGGAACACCCTCCCACTCCACAGCCCAGCAGCTCCTGGCCCCGTGCTGAAGGCCACTGGGGCTGCCCCAGCCAGCTGGGATGGGGCACACTGGCAGTCCCCAGAGCCCAGGGAACAGACCTCACCTCAACTCCTCCAGGGCCTGAAGCACTCCATACACCACGGAGTCCCAGGGCTCCCCCTTTATCCAGTCCTGCCAGTCCCAGAGAGAGAAGCGCAGAGTTGGCCAAGGGCAGGGACACGGGACAGCCCTCCCGCCTCCCCTGGGGACAGACTCTGCTGCCAGGCCTGGGCAGACACTGCCCCATCACCCCCACGGACCCCCAAAGGCACCGCAGGAGGGACCCTGCTCCCCAGACACAGCCACCCAGCACCTGCTGGGACCCCACCAGCTCGGGACACAGCTCCAGGAACTCGCATGAAGCTGAGAGACCATCCCACCTCTGGGGAAACCAGTCTGATGGCGCAGCCCAAAATGCCCCCGTGCGACCGCCCCGGCTACGGGTACTCACCAGCAGGGTCCGCATCGCCTCCTGCTTTAAGGAGAGCTCAAAGCTGCCGCAGTCGCCCACAGCCTGGATGGCACAGCTGACCTCGGTGATGCTCTGCACCAGGGCGAGCTTGAGCTGCAAGTCCTGAGGCCAAAGAGAGCAAAGCACTCCTTGAACTCTTCCTTTGAAGGGCTGACACATGGAAGAGTAGCATGGGCAGGGGAAATCCACGGCACGTGGGATCTGAGCATTGAGGACAAACCATTCCTTGGGAGATCTTTAGAAAGAGACCCTCCATCTCGGTACACCCCAGCCCCAAGGGGCTGGAGCTGGGACACCCAGGCATCCCTGCCCTGCGCACCCCGTGCTCCTACCCTCTGTTTAGCTCTGGAGAGCCGCAGGATGTTGCCCATGATTTCTTTATCAACGCGGGTGAGCAGCTGCTCCTTGGGGGCATGCAGCGCAATGCCGCTGTAGGTGCGCATGAGAGCAGCACTAACGGCCTGGGCACCCTCCGTCTTCTGCTGCCGCTGTACCTGTGTCGACAGAGATGCCCCGAGACGTCAGCCCTGGGACACCTGCGGGCTCTTACAAGAGGGCTGATCTAAAGGCAGCTGCCACGGTTTGGCTGCTGCAGGGGCAGAAGTGGAAATGAGGCCGAAAAAGGAAAGCCAAACAGAAAAACCCTGGATCCTTTACCTTCCAGCCCGTGGAAGTCTGATAGAAGCAGTCTCTGGTGAAAGCCGCAGAGAACATAGCCACCGTGTCCAAGACCAGGTGGAAGTGGCTCTCGGCAGCGTGGGACACAACAGAAATCATTCCCTGCAACCACAGAGAAACGGGGAGTCGGCTCCAGCCCAGGCACTCAGCCGTGGCCAGCAACAATGGCCAGGCAGGACGGGGCCGAAGAGCAGCAATGGGGAAATCAAGATGGGAGCAGGGCTAGCAGCAGCCCTCCCTCTCCCCCAGGAACAGGCAGGGGATGCTCAGGACAGGAGCATCACCTCACCTGGGCCTCAGAGAGCTCCACGGGCTTTGTCTCCTGGAGGAACCTCAGCACCTGCCCTTGGACGTGTCTGAGGTCCTGACAAGCTGCCAGCGCCGTCCCAAGAGCCTTGCACAGGAAAAGCTGAAAGAGAAGAGGCCGAGCCCAAGATGCGGTCACGGCCCAACTTGTCAGGAGAGGGCTGGCCCCAGACGGACCCGACCGCCCCTGGGAGCAGGCGAGGCCGGCTGCGGTGCCAGGCAGTAGCCAGCCCCTGGGGCAACCTGGGGGGAAACAGTTTTTGGGGACGAGGGAAGGGGAAGGAGTGAAAACCACCTGCATGGGCAGAGCACCATCGCCAGCCCTGGTGCGGGGCAGGAGACGCACCTTCTCCCAGGAGCCGGGGGCAGAGCTGCTCAGCTGCTGGCTCAGCTCCTGGATCAGGCCCACGGTCCAGGCCTTGTCCTCGATGGGCTCCAGCGACGCTCGCAGGAACTGGGGTGAACAGGAGAGGAAGCGAGTGTTCCCCTGCCCTTGGCCAGGGCCCTTTCCACACTCGTGTGTCCCGGGATGCTGCTGGGGGAGAGCTGCCTGGAAGAGCAGTCTCTTCCCCTGCCCCACCCAGCCCTCTTTCCACTAGCCTCCTTCTTTGCCTCACATCTCAGGCGAGACCCCCCGGCACATCGGACAGAGAGGAGGAGGCAGTGCTAAGGCGTGTGCCACAGTGTTAGAGGGCATTAGCTGTCAGCCGTGGCACGCGTGCAGGCAGCAGCGGGCAGGCAGCTACTGCGAGGCGAGGCGCAGGGTGCCCAGGAGGTGCCCCCAGGCAGCCCCGAGCTCCATCCCAAACTTTCTCTGCTCCCTCTTCTCCCCCTCTGTTTGTGACACCACCCCCCAAGGATGCTGTACCTTAAGCACATGGTGCTCCCACTCTGCAGAGGCCTGGGAGCTCTCGGTTTTTCCTAGAAAGCAAGACAAAGCAAAAGCTCTTGTTACAATTGAAGTTCCCACCAAAGACGAGCCCGGTGCTCTCCTCTGCGGTCAGACCTCCCAAAAGTCCCAGGCCATCAAGAAAGGGCCTACAAGCACCTACATCAAAGCCCTTGCGAGGCCAAAGACACAGGGGGGATCCCAGGGGCATTTGTCAGAGATGCTGATTCAAGTTGGGGAAGGATGCGCTGACCACAGCTGAGCCCTGCTGCTTCACCGCGGCTCCCAGAATGACTCCGACCACCGAGTCACAGCACGCACCAGCAACACACATTTTCTCCTTAATGACCCACCGCTTTCTGCCCATTAGCAGCCCTTCTCCCAGGCTATTGCCAAGGACGGCTGCTGCAAACCTGGCCTGGGGACTTGGTCTTCCAAAGCCAGGGGCTGCACCAGTCCTGTCCCTCCCCCAAACACTGTCCCGGGCAGGACATGGGGGTGCCACCAAGACCTGCCGCCCAAGGGGACATCAATGGCCCCATCCATGCCCTGGCCTGAATCGACACCGCGGTACGGCTGCCCCCCAGCCTCAGTGCTGCCTCCCTGGAAGGGGAAAGGCAGGAGAGCAAGTGCTGGGGAACTGGGGATGCTGGGAAGCTGCATCTTCCCACCCCTCTCCCTCCCCTCCAGCCTCTCCCTTCCCACCCGCACTTTACCTTCCAGGTACTGCAGCAGGAGGGGGATCTCGGTCGCCCACGCCGCCCCCAAGGCTCTGTGGATCCTGCCGTGGAGGGCCTGCAGCAGCTGCAAGGCAGCAACTGCGCGGTCGCTGCTTGTGTAAGGAGCCGCTGCCACCACCTAGGCGAGGGCAGGAGAGAAGGGTCATTCCTGCTGCCAGAGCCACAGCTTCTCCCTCGAGGGAGCTCGGCGCCGCTCCGAGAAAGGAGAGGGATCCCAGATGGGCTCGGGCAGGCTCAGAAAGATGCCTCCTCCTTGGAGGCTCCCGGCACTGGCCTCAACCGCATCTCTGTCCTGGGCTCTCCCACCACCCCTGCCCAGAAAAGCTCTTTCCCCAGGGCCCCACTCCTCACCAGCAGCCGAGCCAACAGGGCCTGGGGAGCCGGCAGCCGGGCTGCGGGGAGGAAGAAGAGCCGGGTGAGCCGACGAGCCCCCTCACCATGCCCTGCCCCTCGCACCTCCGATGCCCCGCACAGGGCTGAGGGCTGAGAGCAGCGGTGCTGCCACAGCGCTGGCCCAGGGGGGCTCGCCAGGGCTGCCCAGCATGAGATGAAGGCAGCTCCAGCATGGCCGGGCTCCTACCTTGCTCCTGGGGGTCCATGGCATCCGGCTCTTCCTCTTCTTCCCTGCACCCTGCTCTCTCCCGTCTCTCAACTAGGGCTCGGAGGCAGCGGGAGAGCGGGATCAGCATGCCGCTGTACTGGGCTGGCACCACGTACTGCAGCAGCCTCGGCCAGAGGAGCTGCAGGGAAGAAGCAGGCAGTTCACCACATTGGCATTTCCACTCAGCTCGAAGATGAAAAGGGTGATTTGTGTTTCCCCGATCCTTGTGCACTTCAGCACACGTGTGGGGAGAGGTTCAGGCCATGGGGGAGCATGAGGAAAAATGTCCTGGAAGCAAGAAGTAGCCACAGCAGCAGGGCAGAGGGTGACTTACTTTGGTCATCCCGCTCAGAGAGACATCCAGCGAGCCCAGGATGTCCATGCACAGGGCTCGAAGAGCTCCATCCTCCTGGCTTTCCCAGGCAAAAAGGCCTCCTGCCACCTGTAAGACAGAGTTGGCAAAACTCCCGTTACTCTCAGCTCCCGACTGACAAGGCTCAGGCACGACTCACCGGTGCTCCTGTGCCAGTCTCCCGGCAACACTGACCTCCTGAAGGAGGACAAAGACAGATGGACACAGCTCGAGGACCAGGTCCCGCACCCTGGGAAGGACTGGGAAGCCTGGGAGCAGAGAGCACCGCTGCTTGTCTGCACAGTCCCCCAGGGCCCAAATGCTGCTGTCGTGACACCAAAGCAGAGGTGAGGAACGTGCCCTTCAGCAGGGCTGTGCTTGGTGCCAGCCCTGGCAGCAGCATGCCCAGCCTGACGTACACGGAGGAGCACCCAGAAACCCTTTCCTTCGTCCTGCTCCCAAAGCAGAGCCTCCTCGAGCCTCAGAGCAAAGCAACGCACATGGATCTCCCAGCTAGAGGGACGCTCTGGCCAGTGGGAAGATCCTTGGCAAGGCAGCGGGAGACTCAGCCATCCCCAGCTTTCATCTCCTGGGCGCCCAGCTGGAAATGCTCACCGAAGGGACAGCCAAACGGCCTGTCCCCCTGCCAGAAGGGATGCGGGCCCCCAGAGTGTTATCGGATGGGCAGGGTGTGCTTTGGGGGGCCAGAGCATAAGACCCTCACAGACAGCTCCTCGAGCCAGGCCCACCTCTCCGCACTGGCTGTGCTATGCTGACTGTCCATGAGCGTTTAGGGATGGAGGCTGTCCTGTCCATACAAGCCCCTCCCTTTGCAAGGCGGCTTTGCGGAAGGCGCCTGTGGGCACAGCTCAGCCCGGGGGGTGTGCAGGCAGCCCCGCAGTCCTGGGTGGCATGCCCGGGTGCAAACCCATGTCATCCGCTGACATCTCCACCGACATCAGCACAGACGCCCATGACAAACAGCCATTTGGAGGCCACTCCGGCGGCAGTGCCAGTGCTGACGGCCCTGCAGCATGGAGCTCTCCATGGCCAAGGACGCCTGCAGGAGCTCTCAGCACAGTCCAGGTGCCGGTCAAAGCCCTGCGTGTCGTGTTCTGCCCTTACCAGCCTGCCCGAGGTCCGGCTGAACTCGACGAAGATGTGCCCCACCACATCCCATGCCCAGCAGCTCTGGGAGCCGGAGCCGAGCAGCTCCCTGATGAACTCCAGAACTGCCCTCCGCACCTGCCAGGGGAGAGCGTGGTTACGATCCGCCTGTTCCAGACCCAACGGGAAGCTGCCTTGGCTTGGGGGCAGCCTTTGTGGATCGCGGAGAGATGCTGAGCGCACAGCAGAAGCTTTCGCTCCTGGCGTCAGCGCTGGGATTTAGCACCAGGCAGGACGGGCATTTGCCCCACAGCGCACAGCGACCTCCCCGCTCCACTCTGCCAGCTCTCCCTGGGAAGGAGCCATCACCCAGCACCTGGGCAACGCTTTCCCAGGCACCCCAGCTCTGCCCCGAGGGAAGGGGTTTCTCTGCCTCCCCTGGAGGCACCGTCCCTTCCCAAACCAGCTCACCTGGGCGCTGGGGTCGTTGCACACCGACCGCACGGCCTCCACCACCTGCAGCAGCTTCTCTCTCGTCGCAGGTGCTGGAAGAGATATGAAGAGGTGTGCGTTGAGGCACAGCCCCGATGGCAGAAGGGACCCCTTGAATCTTCCAAGTTTTTCACACACCAACGGGACAGAAAAGCAGGACCTGACTCTGACTTCACAGGAGGCAGCAGCGTAGCTGGAGCGACTCTATTTCTAGAGGTACTTAGAGGCATTTTATAGGGACTGAAAGCCATGGTAATATGGTAACACAGAGGATGAGAGAAACGGCATGGGTACAAGCAGCTGCTCTGCACACCAGCCCACCGTCCGCCCACCAGCCTGCCCGTGTTGCTGAGCTTGGAGCATCTTCCCTGGTGTGCCGCCATTTCTAGCTGCCAGGGGAGAGCTCGAGCCCTGTCATGGGGCGTCAGCTCGGCTGGGGGACCCGCTCTTTGCGGCTCCTTTTGGGTGCAGGTACACCACTTTCAGTCTGTTCCTGCTCTCAGCCCAGCAGCCCCAACCCCTGCCTTGTGTCCCTGGTCCGTGGCACTGACCGTCAGAGTGGGCCAGCGCTCCCAGCAGGCCCAGGGCTGCCACGCGACCGGCCACGCTCCCACCGCTCAGCTGGGAGTGCAGAAACACGACCGTCTCCTCAGGGCACATTCGTGCTGCGGGGAAGGAATCACATGCTGCGTTAGCCAAGGAGAGGGAGAGAGCTGCCACGGCACGGCGGAGCATCGCCCACTCTCCTCTCCTTACCCTGCAGCACGATGCAGTGGGACAGCGCTGCCTTATGGGCTGGGCCAGGCTCCTTGGTCACATCAGAGAGCTGTGGGAACAAGGTCCGTTTTAGAGAAAGTTACATCCATGTTGAGAGGGACTGAAAAGAAATGGTGCTCTCTGCTCTCTCTCCCCTTACCTGGCGGTGCACAGCAGTGCTGATGGCAAGAGCCATGCCCTGTGGGATTGGGGTCTGAACTCCCTCCAGCACCTCCAGGACATAGCTGAGGCTCTACAAGAGAACGGGGGAGGAAGAGGAGGCTAAAGCCACCTAAAGGCACTTGGGAAAGGAGAAACCCAGCACATCTGGGATAAGGGGAGTCCCTAACACCAGCTCCCAGGGAAAAACCCAAACCCTCCTGCATGGGGCTTCTCGTTTGCCCTCCCCTCAGAGCAGCATTGGGAGGGTCTCTTTCCCCTGAACAGAGCCCGGTGTTGACAGCTCCGTTTCCCAGCACTTCCCACTCATCAGACCTCGCCCCTCACTGGATGGGACTGGACATGGCCTTGGGCATAAGGGCAAAGCTCTTCCCGCATGCAGAGCCCCAGGGAGGTGGCAATGCCTCCCTTCCTGAGAAGGTGAGCCCCAGGGACTCTTGCCTCCCTCCCAGCCCCCTCTGCCTTGCTCTTTTTCTTGCCCAAAGAGCCTCCTCTGCTCTCCCTGTTCCTTCTCCGAGGGCTTCCCTGCTCCTCCTGGCACCCCACAGCTCCCCAGCGCCCTGTGGCACTCACACAGACCCACCCCAGCAGCCACGCCGGGCCCTGCGCAACACCTCACCTTGGTGACCCAGGAGGCGTCTCGGACCTCCTGATATTGGTGCAGGAGCCAGAGAAGCTGCTCCCAGGCATGCTCTCGGTGCTGCTCTGCATGCAGAAGGACCCCCATCATGGCAGCCACCGCCCCGAGGACAGCCTGCTTGTCCTGAAGAGGGAAGGGAGAGGCTCTGCATGGAGGCCTGAAGGTCTGCCTAGCTCTCACCATCCCCCGGACACCAGTCTGCCCGTCCCACTGGGAGAGGTTTCCCTTTCCCTTCTGCCCTGAAGGAGAAGGGCTCGCTCCAGAGGAGAGGGAGCATTTCCCCACACTGGTACCGCAGCCCTCCCTGCAGAAAGGCCCCAGGACTCCGCTGTTTCCCAACAGGGAGCCCCGCTCCCCTTGCCCCTCTGCTCACACTTCCCTGGGCACAGACGGACGCACGGACACGGACACCCCCGCTGCGGCCCCAGGCGTGGAAAGCAGCAATTCTCACCTCTTCCTCCTTGCAGTCCAGCCAATTTACCACCGCGTAGCAGAAGACGGGGTAAATGTCTTCACAGAACCGTGCTACCCCCTTGCGAGGGAAGGGGTGTTGCTCCCGTTTGCCGAGGTACGTATTGATTCCTTTCGACCATTGCTCCAGAACTGCACCAGGAGAAAGGAAAAGGGAGCAAGTGAGAGTCTGCAGCAGGGACGGTACCTTGCACCCTCGCCCAAGCCTGCTTTAAGGACAGTCCCAGGCTCGGCAGGGCTCAGCCCAGGACCACGTCTGGATCCCAGGGCAATCTGTGCTCTTGAGCTGTCTGGATTCAAACACCCCACTGTTTCTCTCCCCCTCCCCGTCGCACCTTCTCCCCCTCAACAGCCCCTTCCCCTCCAGCATTTCTCACTTCAGCCCCTTCCCTTCCCACATACACACCCTTTCAGAGCAGGGATTTTAATCCCAGAGGAAAGCAGGGGAACAGAAACCGTGGGAAGGGACCCAGGAGATCCCCTGTGCAGCGCCGCCACGTCCTGCCCACAGAAACCTCCCGGGCTTCCCCCGCTCCTTCTACACACTCACAGCAGTTTGGGGTCACCAAGGCCCGACCTCGCTGCGGGCTGACACCCACCACGTTCCCTCTGAGATCACACGCAGGCATCGAAGGCCACCCCAGCCCCTGCCCCTGGGACCCAGCCAAGGAGCCCACACTCACCACTGCAGACAGCGCGCAGGATCTGGCCGCTCCTCGCCCGGCTCAGCATGGCGCGCAGGGCGAGCAGCGTCATTCCCACGAAGGGGATGCACCGCAGGGCTGCAGAGAAGGCAGGGACAGAGGGACCGAGAGGGTCAGTGAGAGACACGGGAGCCTGGGGTCCATCCCTGGCAGGGCTGGGGCTGCTGGGCCATGCAGGACATGCCAGAGGGTGTGGGGAGGGCTGCCTTCCCCAAGGGGGACACAGGGAAGCCCTCTGGAGGACAGCGGGGCGTCAGAGACCTTGCGGGCTTGTCCCCAGCAGGTTCCCACCCTTCAGGAACTGGGATCGGGCTGGTAAGGCAGAGCTGCCAGCTCACCCCGGCATGGAGAAGGAGGCACAGCAACTCCATAGCCCCCCAGTTCAACACAGAGCGTTTCGGGAGGGGGAGGATCCCTTCTCCCCGTTATCACAGACTCCTACCCAACCAGGAGGCCGAGGGTGCCGTACCATAGCTGCGGGCCATTTTGCCCAAGGTGAGGAGCACGATCTCATCAGGGACCTTCCTCACGGCCTTCAGGTGGCTCTGGAGCTCGGACATGACAAAGTGGAAGTGGGAGCGGGCCAGAGCCACCAGGACATCGCTAGCAGCCGTCTTCACATCGCCTGTCACACCCTGCAAAAGCGTCACAGGTTAAACACTCCTGAGAAGAAGGCTGAGGCACTCAGACAGGCTGAATGACCCCTTCTCCTCTGTGAGACCCCTTGCGGCAGGTGTGCTTGGGGCCAAGCAGCTGCTGCCTCTTGTACCCTGGATAGGCAAGCAGCTCCCTGGCAAGACAAGGGAGGCTTTTCCCGGGCACAACCCTGTGCCACTGTCTGCCCTCCCTCTCCATGGAGATGCCAGGAACAAACTGTCACAGCCTCGAGACTCCCCTGGGACCTCTCCGTGGGGCTGGTGGGTTCCCATGGCTCTTCCTCAAGGCAGGAGAAAGAACCTTGAGCTTGAACCCAGCTCTTGCTCAGTTAGAAACAGCCCCGAGTCCGCATCTCTGCACAGGTCTCTGCGTCCCCTCTCCATTCCCTGTAATGACGAGTCCCCAGAGCCTCTCCCTTAGGACCTCCGCTGGGTCTGAAGAACTGAGGAACATCTCTGCGCCACTCTCTATTTCCCCAAAAACCAGGGGCGGCGGCAGGCTGCTCTGGTGGCCTTGAAAGAGAACAAGCTCACCTGGGCTGCTCGCATGTCACTGGACGCCTCTGCTATCAGGCGGTTCACGACACCGCTCGTCCAACAGCCATCATCTCCCTGCAAGACGCTCTCCAGCTCCCGGTATGTCTCCACTCGGTCACCCTGGGGACAGACCACAAAGGGGAGTGATGGGATTTGCTTTTCCCTCGTTCCCAGGGAGCCACGAGAGAGACCTGCTGCCCCCCAAATCATCTGTGCGACACGGGCACGAGGTACGAGCTGCAGGCATCGGTCGGGACAGCCACGGGGAACAGCAAGATCTTCCACGGCGCCTCTGACGCTAGCAGAGAGCCAGAAAGGGAGATCGACTCCACCAGGGTAAAAGGCCATGCGGGAGCCTAGGAAGTCACTCCTGAGGATGGGGGACAGTGGAGGTCGGAGGGAAAGTGCCAGGCGAGGAAGGGTGTGACTGTTCACTCAACTCCTGCCTAGATTTTGGCTAACTCAGCTCATGCCGAGGCCTTATGACTTGACTGGTGAAGAAGTGAATTCATGGCATAGCCTGGTCTGGGCAAAAGGGGACTGAAACCCTGCTTGTCGTGTTTGTCTACTGCATTTCTTAATGAGCTCACGAAATAAAGTTTAAATCACAGAGTATGCTGTCCTGTAAATTTGAGAGATCCAAATGGACTGTGACAAACGGGAAGGCATGGGAACAAGGCCATGCCTCTGGGAGGGGGAGCCACGGGCACCCTGCACCTTGGGGCACAGCGTTGCTCCTCGCCCCGGCAGGAGCCCCAGCGCTGGGACGGTTCCCGAACCAAAGCCAAGGAGGGGCCGTGGGCACTTGGGCAAAGGCGCTGCTGGAGAGATGCTGGGATTTATGCCAGAGGCTTTGCCTTGCCCAGGAGAGCGCTGAGAGCTCCTGGGGAAAGCAGCAGGGAGCGGTGGCAGTAGTCCAGCTTGAGTGGCAGGATGGCGCTTGGGAACGCTGCGGTACCCGGGGAAGCCAGGGGCAGGGAGGGGAGCCCTCAATCCCCCCCGTCTCACCTCATTGTCTTGCAGCTGCTTCAGCAGAGAAGTCCCGACGGCCGCAAAGGTAGCGACGGCCGCAGGGACGGTCCCCGTTGCCCTGTCTCTGTCCTCAGAACGCGCAGGTCTGGACTGGGACACCACGCATGAGCACAGAGCTGGAAGAAAAGAAAGGAACTGTTTTGCCGGCTGCAGGGCTTCGCACCAGGGAGGGGTGAGGATCTTCCCAGCCTCCCCCAGCACTAACAGCCTGTGCTGGACTGTACTGGCAAGAGGGCAGTCAGTGGGATGAGGGGAGGGAGCCTTCCCTGCACTGAGGCAGTGGGAAGACCACCCTGGGGGACTGGGCCCATTCTGGGCTCCCCGGCGACAGAAGGGCAGCAGGGGATGGGCATGGGGCTCTGCAGAGAGAGGCCAGGAGGGCTGGGGCTGGGCAGCCCCGACGAGAGCTGGACATCAGCCCCAGCCTCCCGCCAGCCCCTCACCTCTGAGCGCTCTCATCCTCCTCGTGGCAGCAGGATCTCCCGGATGGATGCACTGCTCTCTCCAGTTGCTCCTGAGCAGTGTCCTGCTGGGAAGAGCTGATCTGAAGGCAGGCTGGCAGCTGACCCTGAGGCCGTGCTGGGGGTGGCCACATCTGGCTCCTTCCAGCAGGATTTTGGAAAGCCCCTTCCCAGCTGGCAGCGCCAGGCCAAGGGCCCGGGGCAGAAACAGCCCCCTCCCCTGAGGGCTCCAGCCCCCAACTGGCCTCTGTCCCTAAACTACTAAAGCTTCCAAACAGGTTCTCCCTCTAACTGAATTATCTCCATTTTTAGGGAAAAAAAAAAAACCTGTATACTTCCAGATTCAGTCGTCTAAGGCTTCTAGAGGGCAATTTGGGCTTCAATTCCAAGAGCAAAACAATTTCCATTACAGAATCCCAGCCACCACCTCCACGATCGTCTTCTCAGTGACCCACAAATGCTGCCTTGCCATTTCTGGACATTTGGGAGTTGGACTCGATGATCCTCAGGGCTCCCTTCCAACCTGACGTATTCTGTGGTGCTGTCATTCTAAGGCAGCGGCCTGCTCCTGGTCTGAAACCTCCGCAAGCCCCTGTGGAAGCCACCTGCATGCTCCTGCCCTAATGCCTAGAGAAACACCACTTACCTCACAAGGGCCTTCGCAGGCCAGGTGAATTCTCCTGCCCTGTTGTGGCGGTGTGCTCCCCCTGTACCCTCCTGCTCCCCCACACCTGACCTTTTCCCAGGGCCCTGCTCGGGTGATAATGACCAGTGGCAGTTTTGATGGATGCATCCAGCTCAAAGTGGATTTGGGGGAGACAAATAACAACACAACAGCCAAGGGGTCAGTTATGGCAACGTGTCTACCTCACCACAGTGCTGGTCAGTGTCCAGCTCAAGCTAGACTTGGAAGCAACTAACGTACAGAGTTGGCATGTAAATAGGACTAGGAGTTAATCATCTTACCCCCAAAAAGAGTGAGCAGCCCAAGAGCCCTTTGAGCTCTCCTGCACAGCAGTGAGCTGCACGCCAGGATCTCCCCTGGAGCAGGGACGCCTCTCAAGGTTACTGCTCGAGGCTGAGAGATTCCTTGTCACAACAGATCCTCGGTAAGTGACTAACAGCATGCTAAACTTCGAAATCTTAGCGAAGTGATATAAAGGATTGATTGCACATATATAATCCTTTCGACATAAACCGTTGATCAATCTGGGACTAGGACTGGATCCAGCTGCACCTAGACTCCTCTTTGAGAAGGAGTTTAGAAAGCAAGGGGGTCCTCTCTCAACCTCATGACTCAATGGGAGGGTCTCCCTGACAGTCTTGTCTGGCCCTGTCCTCTAGGCAGTAAATAATCAAGTGTATCTTGCCATCGAATCCTGTTAAACACTGTCACATTTATTATCAAACTTTGTTATCAATAAACATATTGCTCTTACAAGTGCACTCTCACTCCATCCGCGACAGAGCCCTCTGCAAACACTCGCCTTCCTCTTCTTTCCTCTGGAGTGCTACCTTTGCCTCCTCGTCTACCTTCTCCAGCTTTTGACTTCTTTCTGCCTTTTCTCTCATGGCTTTCAGTTCGTGCTCTGTCTCTTCCAGCTGGGTTTGAAGACGGACGTTCGTTCCGATGGCAGAATCGCGCTCCTCTGCCGCTCGCGCTGGTGAGTCTCGTGAGCTAGACATCCCAAGCAGCAGTATCTCAGCAAAACTCCTCTGAACCCTTCCTTCCCCACCCCACCTTACCTCAGCAAAGAAGGCTGTAGCTCTCACCTGCAGCTTAACCGAGCAGGAATCCAGCCGTGGCAAGAGGCTCTTTGCCAGATGGGGGGAGATGAGCCCAGCGTGGAGCAGGACGCTGCGCAGGGGACACAAGCGAGGGACACAGTTACCCAGGAAGGCCACAAATTCACTTGTGCCGATGCAGACACTATTCTTCAGCTCGGGACGGCTTCCCAGGCACGCTGGAAGGGTCCCAGCAGCCATTTCCCTGCACACAGCTCCGCAGGAGGCGGCCAGATGCATCCCTGGGGCTCTTACCTGCTCAGGAGACGCACCCCCTCATGGTGAGCCAGGGGGGCTTCCAGGCGAGCCCACACTGCCTGGTTCATGAGCAGCCGCATCCATTTCTGCGCCATGCATTTGCCTAGCACCAGCTCTATAGCCGAAAGGAAAATCCTGGCAGAAGAAACAAACCGCAGAATAAACAAAACACATCAAAATAACACCACCACCACAAACCCAACGAAATCTCAAATCACAGCAGGTTAGGGCAAGACTTCTCTCTAGCAGAGCTAAATACCCCTCAAACAATGCTTCATAGCCTTCAAGACCGCAGCTGATGCCACTGGCATCTTCGTCTTGCCCCAAACCCACCAGCATTTTGCAGAGAAAGACGCCAGCGCCCGCGAGAGTCACTGCTCCCCGCGGGGGTCCGTTGAGGGAGTGCAGCGCTATCGTGCATGCAAGGGTATGCGGGAGGCAAGACGACAGCTGTCTGCAGCATGAGCCGCATAAGCCTGCCTGGGAGCGGGAGTTACTCCATGAAGGAACAGAAGTAAAACCGACCACGACGACCGGTTTCCACATCTAGGAAGCAGGGCAGGCGAAGCACTCCCTCAGCCCCACAACAGCGCACGCCTTGGCGAAGGGAACTGAAGCCCCTTCGGCTCCTTACCTGCACGGCTTCTCCTCAAGCACCTGGCCCTCCAGGAACAGTTGTCTCCAGCTGCTCACGGGGGAAAGCAGCCTCTCCTCGCCCAGCGTTTCACTGGCCCACCTCAGGAGGCTGGGAAGGAGGTGGGGAAGCAGTTGCCTGAGCTCCTCCGTGCTCCTCAGGGCAAGCACCACCTCGGAGATGGCACAGGTGATCTGCAGAGAAACATGACCGAGATCCACCTCTTCAGGGAAGGCCTTTTCCCACCAGCCTGGTTCCCCCGCCTGCCTGGGGCAGGGGGTTACTGTCCGCAATTGTCACTTCAGGCTCAGGGGCACAAAACTGTCCCGGCTCCCAACACCTGAGGCCGGCCCAGCACCCTGGGAGTCTCCACGGGCATCTGCAAAGGGCACCTGACTCCCTCGTGCCCAAGTAGGAGCTAGAAAGCAGATGCAAAGCTGCAGAAAAGTGTCTGCCATTGAACGTACCGTCACAGCCTCCAGAGCAGTCTGACGGTTGTGCCGCTCACAAGCGGAGGAGTCAGTCCCCAGGCGGTTGTTTCCTGCTCTGTTCAGTTTCTCCACTAAGCACCTCAGGACCTGAATCCCAAAGATGCTTCTCCCCAGGCTCCTCCACAGCTCCACCGTGTCACTGCAAGGGAACAGATGTTCACCCCTGAGCCCGTATCCTCGCGCTCCTGCAGCACCCTCAAGCCTCCTGACCTGCAGTGGGGCTTACAACGCCCCACTCACGGCAGAGATGCAAGCACACAGTCTTGCAACACTCAAGACTGCTCAGGCAGAAAAAAAAGACCTGCTTCTTAACCGGACCCCCCAGTGCAAGCAAGCTGTGGGGTCTCTGTTTGACCACAGTGGGGGGAAGCGGGTGGTGCACGTACCTGTCCATGGGCAGACCTTTCTGGAGGAGAGTGCTGATCACGGGCTCCCGGTGAAAGTGGGAGAGGAGAAACACCGCATGGAGCAGGAAGGGCCTGAGGGTGCTCTGCTGCATGTAGGTGCAAAGGGTCTTCAGGATTTTGGGCACCTGAATGGAAGAAGAGGAGAAAGAAGGGCTCGGTGCATCCTTTACCCCCTCCTGCGGGACCCAGATGCAGTCATGCAGCGCACGAGCCATGCCTGCTCCCTTGACACAGAGTCCAGATCTAGCTCGAAACCTCACCCCTTCCACCCTGCCTGACCCTGGCTCACGTCTGGAGCTGAGTCTGCTCTTGGCAACTGTGCACACACGTGCACACGTGCGTGCATACACTCACATGCAGAGCTTCAGTCACTGCACGTGCCTGGGCCCAGCTGTATGAGCACCTGCATGCCCTGCGAGCACGCAGAGGACACGGACACACACCCAACACTTGAATAACTCTCCCTATGTGTCTGTAGCAACGCAAGAGCAAGACTGAACGCGCTCTTCGAGACCCTGAAGATGCCTTGGACGGCCTCTGCAAGGGCACGTGACTCCTTCCAGAGGAACCCAGTTCTCCAGGGATGCTTTTCCCTGCCTCTACCCTCCTTTCCCAAAGTGCCAACCCCGTGGTTGCCGTCACTGTGACCGACCTCTGTCAGCAGCGGAGTGAGCCGCTGGTGGCCCTAGAGCCCAAGTGAAGCGCAGCAGAGTGCAAGCAATGAACAAGTATCCAACCTGTGGAAAACCGAGCGCGCCCAGCAAAGCTCAGAGTAGAGGGAACAGGGGACCAGTGCAGAGCGAGCAGGATGAAGTAGGTCCCAGGGCAGGGAGGACTGACAGTGACCCCAGAGGAAGGGGAGGAACGGCAAGGTTGGTGCTTCCCGGTGCCTCGCTCATGGGAAGGACCTGGACCAGGAGACTCTGGACAAGAAGAGCCCATATCCTTGTCACCAGCTGGAGAAGACACCAGCAGCAGGTGCTAACGCACGACTCAGACCATCAGGAGCCCCTCGGCTCGGTACACAGGTGGCGTTTCTTGAGCCCATGCCATCTGCACAGGGAGTAGTGCAACAGCCAACAGGAGAAAAGACAAAGTCAAATGGAAAAAAAAGGTCTCCTTTACCTCCTGGAGTATTTCCTTTCTGCATTCCACCAGGAAGACAAACACCCACTTCCACGCTGCTCGTGCACTTGTGGGTGCGATGTGCAGCAAGTGGTCCAGGATGGCAGTGAGAAAGTCCGTAGCCTGCGCTGGAGGGATGCATTTGCAAACAGCCTGGAGAGAAGTCAGGAACGGGAGAGGCAGCGTCACAGCTCTGCTCCAGCAATTTGGAAAGGAAACTTGATGGGACTGTTAGTTCGGGAGTCGTGGAGGGGGCCATCGCTTGACCCTCCTGCTGCGCATACAGTGCTGTTTATATCCGATGCAGCTAACTGATTTGGAAGTGTCCCCCTCCATGTTGTTTGCTCGTATACCAAATTTGTATTCTGACGAGAGCACTCACACACACACACGTGCGCACCAACACACACATGATGGTATCTGCTCCAGCGTGCCTTGTCTCAAAGCCTCCTGCTACTTGCTGAGAGCAGCCATCCTGGACAGCTCACTCTGGAGACACCAAGCGACTCTGGCGGGGAGCAGGGAAACATGCAGGAGCCCAGGAGCTGTGCCCCCACCCTGCTGTTTTGGGGCCAGTTACCTTCGCTATTTTGGTAGAGGTCTCCACCAGAGTCTTGGTGTCTGGGCTGTTCAGCCCCTCACAAAGGCGCCTGATCTCATCTGCCTGAGGCACCACCTTCCTGGTCTTGGCTGGAACAAACACCAGGAGAAAAGAGGAGTCACGTCTACAGAAACCCAATCTCTGGCCCCAGATACCGACAGAGGAGAACCCAAGTGGTGGCAGTGAAGGCCACAGGGAAACCCAGGGCCCTCCTGAGCTCGGTGCAGCAGGATTTCCCGAGCCCAATAAATGGCTGACAAATCCCAGCCCTCTTCCTCCTTGAACCATCTGCTGAGGCTTCAGGGTTTCGGCAGCCTCTGCTCCCAGCGGCTGCGTCCCCTATTCCTGCACAGGCCACCGTGGTCTCTGGGAGGCAGGTCTCCCCGTGACTTCCTCAGCACCGGCAGACCCTGCTGCCTGAAGAGGAAAGGGGTCGAACACAACCCTTTGCAGCACACTCCAGGCCTGCAGCTCAGATCCCTCCTCCCTGCCCTGTTTGCTCCGGGCAGCAAACTGGTTTGGTCTCTTGTGCTCAGCAGGAGATTTCTGGGACTCGGTGACCCTCTCCCAGGGATCCTTCCTGGGGTGGACGGGGAGGCAGAGGGCTAACAGGGTGGCGGCACAAAACCAGCTGAGCACGTTGCCTCCCCCTTCCCTCCTGGGGTTGGGGCATGGCCCCGTGGGACCCTGGCGGCGCCAGGCCAGGAAGGGAGGGAGGATCAGGCTGAGCAAGGCTGGGAAGCACCCGCTCTCCTCACCTCGCATCTGGAGAAGGTAGCCAAGGCAGACGCATGCCCTCTGGCAGGACGCGGCCACACAGTCACTGGTCAGAGTCCCCAGCAGTCCCACCAGGGAGCCGAACTGCTTGCAAGGACGTCCTCTCTGCAGGGGAGAGCGGCAGGACAAGGGTGGCAGGCAGCCCAGCACCCGCTCGCTCTACCACCCATCCCACTCCCTGAGCAGCGACCGGGCAGAGGGGCAGGCAGAAGGGCTGCCTCATAACCCCAGGAGCCCCAAAACCCAGCACCCAGTTGGGCAGGGCTCCCTTCCAGGGCTGTGAATGGTGGGAAGGGGGCACCGGGGCATGCGGTGGGTCCCTACTCACCATGAGCTCAAATCGCTCGTTGCAAGCTCTCAGCACATGGGTGCAAACCTGCAGGGCTCTCTCCCGCTCCCATTCTTTGGCTGAGGCGAGCCAGCCCTTCAGGACCTGAGGCAGGGTCACAACAGGCATCTTTCTCTCCCTCAGATCCCTCTCCCTCCTTCTCCAGCCCCTTCCCAGCGCAGCCCCCAGCCCCACCAAGCACCGGCACTGCAGCCTCCACTGTCTCGCTCTCTCCAGCCGCCTCTGCCCTGAGCCAGGTGTTGCTTCCCTGCCGGCGTCTCCCTGCTCTGACCTTCCCCCAGGCTGCTCTCGCCCAGCTCAGGGCTGGCTCTTGGCTTTCCCTCCATCAGAGCCCACTTCGCTGCCTGTCCTGAGGCTGCAGTGGCTGGGCGCTCCCGTCCCCCAGCTCAGACTCTGGCCCCAGCCTCAGAGCGAGGAGCCAAGGCCCCATTTTCCCGTAGGAAAGATATCCACCTCCTGTCACCCTCTAAGGCCTCAGTTCTCTGCCCGCATGACGCTTTCCCTGTTGCCCCATGGCTACTCACATGGACCACGTCGTCAAAGCAGGCAGAGCTCTCCTCTGCCTCCAGAAGGGTTTCTGTGAGATGGCCCAGGTCTTCCATGCCTCTCCTGTGCAGAAGCTGAAAGCAGGAAAGGAGAGCTGAGGTTCTGCATCATGGGGGCTGCCAAGGCACACTGAGGTGGGATCCTGACCCAGAGGTGGGCAGGAGCTGGCTGGTGGGTACCTGCATGTTCACAGCTGCCCTCACTGTCTTCCTTCCCTTGTTCATCTGCGCCTTGGAAGGATAGGAGAAGACGCTCCGGCAGCACACCGCCAGCAGGTTGCGATTTTCCTCCCTGCTCAGAGGTGGCCTCAGCTTGCTAGCCAGAGGAAAAAGGAAGAGAAAACACAAAGGGGATTTACTAGCCCTCTCCAGAGTGGCTTAAACTACAACTGGGTTCCTCCTAATCGAGGGGCCCATATCCAATACCCCCAGCCCATGCCAGCGAGCACTGCCTTCAGCTCCAGCAATTCCTGCCTCCTCCCAGGCAGCAGGCAAACCCCCGCCCCCAGGTTAAGGGGGCTCCTGGGGGCTCCCTTCCTTTGGGAGACACCCAAAATGGGGAACACCCTCCCACTCCACAGCCCAGCAGCTCCTGGCCCCGTGCTGAAGGCCACTGGGGCTGCCCCAGCCAGCTGGGATGGGGCACACTGGCAGTCCCCAGAGCCCAGGGAACAGACCTCACCTCAACTCCTCCAGGGCCTGAAGCACTCCATACACCACGGAGTCCCAGGGCTCCCCCTTTATCCAGTCCTGCCAGTCCCAGAGAGAGAAGCGCAAAGTTGGCCAAGGGCAGGGACACGGGACAGCCCTCCCGCCTCCCCTGGGGACAGACTCTGCTGCCAGGCCTGGGCAGACACTGCCCCATCACCCCCACAGACCCCCAAAGGCACCGCAGGAGGGACCCTGCTCCCCAGACACAGCCACCCAGCACCTGCTGGGACCCCACCAGCTCGGGACACAGCTCCAGGAACTCGCATGAAGCTGAGAGACCATCCCACCTCTGGGGAAACCAGTCTGATGGCGCAGCCCAAAATGCCCCCGTGCGACCACCCTGGCTACGGGTACTCACCAGCAGGGTCCGCATCGCCTCCTGCTTTAAGGAGAGCTCAAAGCTGCCACAGTCGCCCACAGCCTGGATGGCACAGCTGACCTCGGTGATGCTCTGCACCAGGGCGAGCTTGAGCTGCAAGTCCTGAGGCCAAAGAGAGCAAAGCACTCCTTGAACTCTTCCTTTGAAGGGCTGACACGTGGAAGAGTAGCATGGGCAGGGGAAATCCACGGCGGGTGGGATCTGAGCATTGAGGACAAACCCTTCCTTGGGAGATCTTTAGAAAGAGACCCTCCATCTCGGTACACCCCAGCCCCGAGGGGCTGGAGCTGGGACACCCAGGCATCCCTGCCCTGCGCACCCCGTGCTCCTACCCTCTGTTTAGCTCTGGAGAGCCGCAGGATGTTGCCCATGATTTCTTTATCAACGCGGGTGAGCAGCTGCTCCTTGGGGGCACGCAGCGCAATGCCGCTGTAGGTGCGCATGAGAGCAGCACTAACGGCCTGGGCACCCTCCGTCTTCTGCTGCCGCTGTACCTGTGTCGACAGAGATGCCCCGAGACGTCAGCCCTGGGACACCTGCGGGCTCTTACAAGAGGGCTGATCTAAAGGCAGCTGCCACGGTTTGGCTGCTGCAGGGGCAGAAGTGGAAATGAGGCCGAAAAAGGAAAGCCAAACAGCAAAACCCTGGATCCTTTACCTTCCAGCCCATGGAAGTCTGATAGAAGCAGTCTCTGGTGAAAGCCGCAGAGAACATAGCCACCGTGTCCAAGACCAGGTGGAAGTGGCTCTCGGCAGCGTGGGACACAACAGAAATCATTCCCTGCAACCACAGAGAAACGGGGAGTCGGCTCCAGCCCAGGCACTCAGCCGTGGCCAGCAACAATGGCCAGGCAGGACGGGGCCGAAGAGCAGCAATGGGGAAATCAAGATGGGAGCAGGGCTAGCAGCAGCCCTCCCTCTCCCCCAGGAACAGGCAGGGGATGCTCAGGACAGGAGCATCACCTCACCTGGGCCTCAGAGAGCTCCACGGGCTTTGTCTCCTGGAGGAACCTCAGCACCTGCCCTTGGACGTGTCTGAGGTCCTGACAAGCTGCCAGCGCCGTCCCAAGAGCCTTGCACAGGAAAAGCTGAAAGAGAAGAGGCCGAGCCCAAGATGCGGTCACGGCCCAACTTGTCAGGAGAGGGCTGGCCCCAGACGGACCCGACCGCCCCTGGGAGCAGGCGAGGCCAGCTGCGGTGCCAGGCGGTAGCCAGCCCCTGGGGCAACCTGGGGGGAAACAGTTTTTGGGGACGAGGGAAGGGGAAGGAGTGAAAACCACCTGCATGGGCAGAGCACCATCGCCAGCCCTGGTGCGGGGCAGGAGACGCACCTTCTCCCAGGAGCCGGGGGCAGAGCTGCTCAGCTGCTGGCTCAGCTCCTGGATCAGGCCCACGGTCCAGGCCTTGTCCTCGATGGGCTCCAGCGACGCTCGCAGGAACTGGGGTGAACAGGAGAGGAAGCGAGTGTTCCCCTGCCCTTGGCCAGGGCCCTTTCCACACTCGTGTGTCCCGGGATGCTGCTGGGGGAGAGCTGCCTGGAAGAGCAGTCTCTTCCCCTGCCCCACCCAGCCCTCTTTCCACTAGCCTCCTTCTTTGCCTCACATCTCAGGCGAGACCCCCCGGCACATCGGACAGAGAGGAGGAGGCAGTGCTAAGGCGTGTGCCACAGTGTTAGAGGGCATTAGCTGTCAGCCGTGGCACGCGTGCAGGCAGCAGCGGGCAGGCAGCTACTGCGGGGCGAGGCGCAGGGTGCTCAGGAGGTGCCCCCAGGCAGCCCCGAGCTCCATCCCAAACTTTCTCTGCTCCCTCTTCTCCCCCTCTGTTTGTGACACCACCCCCCAAGGATGCTGTACCTTAAGCACACGGTGCTCCCACTCTGCAGAGGCCTGGGAGCTCTCGGTTTTTCCTAGAAGGCAAGACGAAGCAAAAGCTCTTGTTACAATTGAAGTTCCCACAAAAGACGAGCCCGGTGCTCTCCTCTGCGGTCAGACCTCCCAAAAGTCCCAGGCCATCAAGAAAGGGCCTACAAGCACCTACATCAAAGCCCTTGCGAGGCCAAAGACACAGGGGGGATCCCAGGGGCATTTGTCAGAGATGCTGATTCAAGTTGGGGAAGGATGCGCTGACCACAGCTGAGCCCTGCTGCTTCACCGCGGCTCCCAGAACGACTCCGACCACCGAGTCACAGCACGCACCAGCAACACACATTTTCTCCTTAATGACCCACCGCTTTCTGCCCATTAGCAGCCCTTCTCCCAGGCTATTGCCAAGGACGGCTGCTGCAAACCTGGCCTGGGGACTTGGTCTTCCAAAGCCAGGGGCTGCACCAGTCCTGTCCCTCCCCCAAACACTGTCCCGGGCAGGACATGGGGGTGCCACCAAGACCTGCCGCCCAAGGGGACATCAATGGCCCCATCCATGCCCTGGCCTGAATCGACACCGCGGTACGGCTGCCCCCCAGCCTCAGTGCTGCCTCCCTGGAAGGGGAAAGGCAGGAGAGCAAGTGCTGGGGAACTGGGGATGCTGGAAAGCTGCATCTTCCCACCCCTCTCCCTCCCCTCCAGCCTCTCCCTTCCCACCCGCACTTTACCTTCCAGGTACTGCAGCAGGAGGGGGATCTCGGTCGCCCACGCCGCCCCCAAGGCTCTGTGGATCCTGCCGTGGAGGGCCTGCAGCAGCTGCAAGGCAGCAACTGCGCGTTCGCTGCTTGCATAAGGAGCCGCTGCCACCACCTAGGCGAGGGCAGGAGAGAAGGGTCGCTCCTGCTGCCAGAGCCACAGCTTCTCCCGCGAGGGAGCTCGGCGCCACTCCGAGAAAGGAGAGGGATCCCAGATGGGCTCGGGCAGGCTCAGAAAGATGCCTCCTCCTTGGAGGCTCCCGGCACTGGCCTCAACCGCATCTCTGTCCTGGGCTCTCCCACCACCCCTGCCCAGAAAAGCTCTTTCCCCAGGGCCCCACTCCTCACCAGCAGCCGAGCCAACAGGGCCTGGGGAGCCGGCAGCCAGGCTGCGGGGAGGAAGAAGAGCTGGGTGAGCCGACGAGCCCCCTCGCCATGCCCTGCCCCTCGCACCTCCGATGCCCCGCACAGGGCTGAGGGCTGAGAGCAGCGGTGCTGCCACAGCGCTGGCCCAGGGGGGCTCGCCAGGGCTGCCCAGCATGAGATGAAGGCAGCTCCAGCATGGCCGGGCTCCTACCTTGCTCCTGGGGGTCCATGGCATCCGGCTCTTCCTCTTCTTCCCTGCACCCTGCTCTCTCCCGTCTCTCAACTAGGGCTCGGAGGCAGCGGGAGAGCGGGATCAGCATGCCGGTGTACTGGGCTGGCACCACGTACTGCAGCAGCCTCGGCCACAGGAGCTGCAGGGAAGAAGCAGGCAGTTCACCACATTGGCATTTCCACTCAGCTCGAAGACGAAAAGGGTGATTTGCGTTTCCCCGAGCCTTGTGCACTTCAGCACACGTGTGGGGAGAGGTTCAGGCCATGGGGGAGCATGAGGAAAAATGTCCTGGAAGCAAGAAGTAGCCACAGCAGCAGGGCAGAGGGTGACTTACTTTGGTCATCCCGCTCAGAGAGACATCCAGCGAGCCCAGGATGTCCATGCACAGGGCTCGAAGAGCTCCATCCTCCTGGCTTTCCCAGGCAAAAAGGCCTCCTGCCACCTGTAAGACAGAGTTGGCAAAACTCCCGTTACTCTCAGCTCCCGACTGACAAGGCTCAGGCACGACTCACCGGTGCTCCTGTGCCAGTCTCCCGGCAACACTGACCTCCTGAAGGAGGACAAAGACAGATGGACACAGCTCGAGGACCAGGTCCCGCACCCTGGGAAGGACTGGGAAGCCTGGGAGCAGAGAGCACCGCTGCTTGTCTGCACAGTCCCCCAGGGCCCAAATGCTGCTGTCGTGACACCAAAGCAGAGGTGAGGAACGTGCCCTTCAGCAGGGCTGTGCTTGGTGCCAGCCCTGGCAGCATCATGCCCAGCCTGACGTACACGGAGGAGCACCCAGAAACCCTTTCCTTCGTCCTGCTCCCAAAGCAGAGCCTCCTCGAGCCTCAGAGCAAAGCAACGCACATGGATCTCCCAGCTAGAGGGACGCTCTGGCCAGTGGGAAGATCCTTGGCAAGGCAGCGGGAGACTCAGCCATCCCCAGCTTTCATCTCCTGGGCGCCCAGCTGGAAATGCTCACCGAAGGAACGGCCAAATGGCCTGTCCCCCTGCCAGAAGGGATGCGGGCCCCCAGAGTGTTATCGGATGGGCAGGGTGTGCTTTGGGGGGCCAGAGCATAAGACCCTCACAGAGAGCTCCTCGAGCCAGGCCCACCTCTCCGCACTGGTTGTGCTATGCTGACTGTCCATGAGCGTTTAGGGATGGAGGCTGTCCTGTCCATACAAGCCCCTCCCTTTGCAAGGCGGCTTTGCGGAAGGCGCCAGTGGGCACAGCTCAGCCCGGGGGGTGTGCAGGCAGCCCCGCAGTCCTGGGTGGCGTGCCCGGGTGCAAACCCACATCATCCGCTGACATCTCCACCGACATCAGCACAGACGCCCATGACAAACAGCCATTTGGAGGCCACTCCGGCGGCAGTGCCAGTGCCGATGGCCCTGCAGCGTGGAGCTCTCCATGGCCAAGGACGCCTGCAGGAGCTCTCAGCACAGTCCAGGTGCCGGTCAAAGCCCTGCGTGTCGTGTTCTGCCCTTACCAGCCTGCCCGAGGTCCGGCTGAACTCGACGAAGATGTGCCCCACCACATCCCATGCCCAGCAGCTGTGGGAGCCGGAGCCGAGCAGCTCCCTGATGAACTCCAGAACTGCCCTCCGCACCTGCCAGGGGAAGAGCGTGGTTACGATCCGCCTGTTCCAGACCCAACGGGAAGCTGCCTTGGCTTGGGGGCAGCCTTTGTGGATCGCAGAGAGATGCTGAGCGCGCAGCAAAAGCTTTCGCTCCTGGCGTCAGCGCTGGGATTTAGCACCAGGCAGGACGGGCATTTGCCCCACAGCGCACGGCGACCTCCCCGCTCCACTCTGCCAGCTCTCCCTGGGGAGGAGCCATCACCCAGCACCTGGGCAACGCTTTCCCAGGCACCCCAGCTCTGCCCCGAGGGAAGGGGTTTCTCTGCCTCCCCTGGAGGCACCATCCCTTCCCAAACCAGCTCACCTGGGCGCTGGGGTCGTTGCACACCGACCGCACGGCCTCCACCACCTGCAGCAGCTTCTCTCTTGTCGCAGGTGCTGGAAGAGATATGAAGAGGTGTGCGTTGAGGCACAGCCCCGATGGCAGAAGGGACCCCTTGAATCTTCCAAGTTTTTCACACACCAACGGGACAGAAAAGCAGGACCTGACTCTGACTTCACAGGAGGCAGCAGCGTAGCTGGAGCGACTCTGTTTCTAGAGGTACTTAGAGGCATTTTATAGGGACTGAAAGCCATGGTAATATGGTAACACAGAGGATGAGAGAAACGGCATGGGTACAAGCAGCTGCTCTGCACACCAGCCCACCGTCCGCCCACCAGCCTGCCCGTGTTGCTGAGCTTGGAGCATCTTCCCTGGTGTGCCGCCATTTCTAGCTGCCAGGGGAGAGCTCGAGCCCTGTCATGGGGCGTCAGCTCGGCTGGGGGACCCGCTCTTTGCGGCTCCTTTTGGGTGCAGGTACACCACTTTCAGTCTGTTCCTGCTCTCAGCCCAGCAGCCCCAACCCCTGCCTTGTGTCCCTGGTCCGTGGCACTGACCGTCAGAGTGGGCCAGCGCTCCCAGCAGGCCCAGGGCTGCCACGCGACCGGCCACGCTCCCACCGCTCAGCTGGGAGTGCAGAAACACGACCGTCTCCTCAGGGCACATTCGTGCTGCGGGGAAGGAATCACATGCTGCGTTAGCCAAGGAGAGGGAGAGAGCTGCCACGGCACGGCGGAGCATCGCCCACTCTCCTCTCCTTACCCTGCAGCACGATGCAGTGGGACAGCGCTGCCTTATGGGCTGGGCCAGGCTCCTTGGTCACATCAGAGAGCTGTGGGAACAAGGTCCGTTTTAGAGAAAGTTACATCCATGTTGAGAGGGACTGAAAAGAAATGGTGCTCTCTGCTCTCTCTCCCCTTACCTGGCGGTGCACAGCAGTGCTGATGGCAAGAGCCATGCCCTGTGGGATTGGGGTCTGAACTCCCTCCAGCACCTCCAGGACATAGCTGAGGCTCTACAAGAGAACGGGGGAGGAAGAGGAGGCTAAAGCCACCTAAAGGCACTTGGGAAAGGAGAAACCCAGCACATCTGGGATAAGGGGAGTCCCTAACACCAGCTCCCAGGGAAAAACCCAAACCCTCCTGCATGGGGCTTCTCGTTTGCCCTCCCCTCAGAGCAGCATTGGGAGGGTCTCTTTCCCCTGAACAGAGCCCGGTGTTGACAGCTCCGTTTCCCAGCACTTCCCACTCATCAGACCTCGCCCCTCACTGGATGGGACTGGACATGGCCTTGGGCATAAGGGCAAAGCTCTTCCCGCATGCAGAGCCCCAGGGAGGTGGCAATGCCTCCCTTCCTGAGAAGGTGAGCCCCAGGGACTCTTGCCTCCCTCCCAGCCCCCTCTGCCTTGCTCTTTTTCTTGCCCAAAGAGCCTCCTCTGCTCTCCCTGTTCCTTCTCCGAGGGCTTCCCTGCTCCTCCTGGCACCCCACAGCTCCCCAGCGCCCTGTGGCACTCACACAGACCCACCCCAGCAGCCACGCTGGGCCCTGCGCAACACCTCACCTTGGTGACCCAGGAGGCGTCTCGGACCTCCTGATATTGGTGCAGGAGCCAGAGAAGCTGCTCCCAGGCATGCTCTCGGTGCTGCTCTGCATGCAGAAGGACCCCCATCATGGCAGCCACCGCCCCGAGGACAGCCTGCTTGTCCTGAAGAGGGAAGGGAGAGGCTCTGCATGGAGGCCTGAAGGTCTGCCTAGCTCTCACCATCCCCCGGACACCAGTCTGCCCGTCCCACTGGGAGAGGTTTCCCTTTCCCTTCTGCCCTGAAGGAGAAGGGCTCGCTCCAGAGGAGAGGGAGCATTTCCCCACACTGGTACCGCAGCCCTCCCTGCAGAAAGGCCCCAGGACTCCGCTGTTTCCCAACAGGGAGCCCCGCTCCCCTTGCCCCTCTGCTCACACTTCCCTGGGCACAGACGGACGCACGGACACGGACACCCCCGCTGCGGCCCCAGGCGTGGAAAGCAGCAATTCTCACCTCTTCCTCCTTGCAGTCCAGCCAATTTACCACCGCGTAGCAGAAGACGGGGTAAATGTCTTCACAGAACCGTGCTACCCCCTTGCGAGGGAAGGGGTGTTGCTCCCGTTTGCCGAGGTACGTATTGATTCCTTTCGACCATTGCTCCAGAACTGCACCAGGAGAAAGGAAAAGGGAGCAAGTGAGAGTCTGCAGCAGGGACGGTACCTTGCACCCTCGCCCAAGCCTGCTTTAAGGACAGTCCCAGGCTCGGCAGGGCTCAGCCCAGGACCACGTCTGGATCCCAGGGCAATCTGTGCTCTTGAGCTGTCTGGATTCAAACACCCCACTGTTTCTCTCCCCCTCCCCGTCGCACCTTCTCCCCCTCAACAGCCCCTTCCCCTCCAGCATTTCTCACTTCAGCCCCTTCCCTTCCCACATACACACCCTTTCAGAGCAGGGATTTTAATCCCAGAGGAAAGCAGGGGAACAGAAACCGTGGGAAGGGACCCAGGAGATCCCCTGTGCAGCGCCGCCACGTCCTGCCCACAGAAACCTCCCGGGCTTCCCCCGCTCCTTCTACACACTCACAGCAGTTTGGGGTCACCAAGGCCCGACCTCGCTGCGGGCTGACACCCACCACGTTCCCTCTGAGATCACACGCAGGCATCGAAGGCCACCCCAGCCCCTGCCCCTGGGACCCAGCCAAGGAGCCCACACTCACCACTGCAGACAGCGCGCAGGATCTGGCCGCTCCTCGCCCGGCTCAGCATGGCGCGCAGGGCGAGCAGCGTCATTCCCACGAAGGGGATGCACCGCAGGGCTGCAGAGAAGGCAGGGACAGAGGGACCGAGAGGGTCAGTGAGAGACACGGGAGACTGGGGTCCATCCCTGGCAGGGCTGGGGCTGCTGGGCCATGCAGGACATGCCAGAGGGTGTGGGGAGGGCTGCCTTCCCCAAGGGGGACACAGGGAAGCCCTCTGGAGGACAGCGGGGCGTCAGAGACCTTGCGGGCTTGTCCCCAGCAGGTTCCCACCCTTCAGGAACTGGGATCGGGCTGGTAAGGCAGAGCTGCCAGCTCACCCCGGCATGGAGAAGGAGGCACAGCAACTCCATAGCCCCCCAGTTCAACACAGAGCGTTTCGGGAGGGGGAGGATCCTTTCTCCCCGTTATCACAGACTCCTACCCAACCAGGAGGCCGAGGGTGCCGTACCATAGCTGCGGGCCATTTTGCCCAAGGTGAGGAGCACGATCTCATCAGGGACCTTCCTCACGGCCTTCAGGTGGCTCTGGAGCTCGGACATGACAAAGTGGAAGTGGGAGCGGGCCAGAGCCACCAGGACATCGCTAGCAGCCGTCTTCACATCGCCTGTCACACCCTGCAAAAGCGTCACAGGTTAAACACTCCTGAGAAGAAGGCTGAGGCACTCAGACAGGCTGAATGACCCCTTCTCCTCTGTGAGACCCCTTGCGGCAGGTGTGCTTGGGGCCAAGCAGCTGCTGCCTCTTGTACCCTGGATAGGCAAGCAGCTCCCTGGCAAGACAAGGGAGGCTTTTCCCGGGCACAACCCTGTGCCACTGTCTGCCCTCCCTCTCCATGGAGATGCCAGGAACAAACTGTCACAGCCTCGAGACTCCCCTGGGACCTCTCCGTGGGGCTGGTGGGTTCCCATGGCTCTTCCTCAAGGCAGGAGAAAGAACCTTGAGCTTGAACCCAGCTCTTGCTCAGTTAGAAACAGCCCCGAGTCCGCATCTCTGCACAGGTCTCTGCGTCCCCTCTCCATTCCCTGTAATGACGAGTCCCCAGAGCCTCTCCCTTAGGACCTCCGCTGGGTCTGAAGAACTGAGGAACATCTCTGCGCCACTCTCTATTTCCCCAAAAACCAGGGGTGGCGGCAGGCTGCTCTGGTGGCCTTGAAAGAGAACAAGCTCACCTGGGCTGCTCGCATGTCACTGGACGCCTCTGCTATCAGGCGGTTCACGACACCGCTCGTCCAACAGCCATCATCTCCCTGCAAGACGCTCTCCAGCTCCCGGTATGTCTCCACTCGGTCACCCTGGGGACAGACCACAAAGGGGAGTGATGGGATTTGCTTTTCCCTCGTTCCCAGGGAGCCACGAGAGAGACCTGCTGCCCCCCAAATCATCTGTGCGACACGGGCACGAGGTACGAGCTGCAGGCATCGGTCGGGACAGCCACGGGGAACAGCAAGATCTTCCACGGCGCCTCTGACGCTAGCAGAGAGCCAGAAAGGGAGATCGACTCCACCAGGGTAAAAGGCCATGCGGGAGCCTAGGAAGTCACTCCTGAGGATGGGGGACAGTGGAGGTCGGAGGGAAAGTGCCAGGCGAGGAAGGGTGTGACTGTTCACTCAACTCCTGCCTAGATTTTGGCTAACTCAGCTCATGCCGAGGCCTTATGACTTGACTGGTGAAGAAGTGAATTCATGGCATAGCCTGGTCTGGGCAAAAGGGGACTGAAACCCTGCTTGTCGTGTTTGTCTACTGCATTTCTTAATGAGCTCACGAAATAAAGTTTAAATCACAGAGTATGCTGTCCTGTAAATTTGAGAGATCCAAATGGACTGTGACAAACGGGAAGGCATGGGAACAAGACCATGCCTCGGGGAGGGGAAGCCACGGGCACCCTGCACCTTGGGGCACAGCGTTGCTCCTCGCCCCGGCAGGAGCCCCAGCGCTGGGACGGTTCCCGAACCAAAGCCAAGGAGGGGCCGTGGGCACTTGGGCAAAGGCGCTGCTGGAGAGATGCTGGGATTTACGCCAGAGGCTTTGCCTTGCCCAGGAGAGCGCTGAGAGCTCCTGGGGAAAGCAGCAGGGAGCGGTGGCAGTAGTCCAGCTTGAGTGGCAGGATTGGCACTTGGGAACGCTGCGGCACCCGGGGAAGCCAGGGGCAGGGAGGGGAGCCCTCAATCCCCCCCGTCTCACCTCATTGTCTTGCAGCTGCTTCAGCAGAGAAGTCCCGACGGTCGCAAAGGTAGCGACGGCCGCAGGGACGGTCCCCGTTGCCCTGTCTCTGTCCTCAGAACGCGCAGGTCTGGACTGGGACACCACGCATGAGCACAGAGCTGGAAGAAAAGAAAGGAACTGTTTTGCCGGCTGCAGGGCTTCGCACCAGGGAGGGGTGAGGATCTTCCCAGCCTCCCCCAGCACTAACAGCCTGTGCTGGACTGTACTGGCAAGAGGGCAGTCAGTGGGATGAGGGGAGGGAGCCTTCCCTGCACTGAGGCAGTGGGAAGACCACCCTGGCGGACTGGGCCCATTCTGGGCTCCCCGGCGACAGAAGGGCAGCAGGGGATGGGCATGGGGCTCTGCAGAGAGAGGCCAGGAGGGCTGGGGCTGGGCAGCCCCGACGAGAGCTGGACATCAGCCCCAGCCTCCCGCCAGCCCCTCACCTCTGAGCGCTCTCATCCTCCTCGTGGCAGCAGGATCTCCCGGATGGATGCACTGCTCTCTCCGGGCAAAAGCCACCAGAAACTGGGGCAGCACAAGCCCCAGGGGGAAGATATAGAGCCCGGCCATTGTGACCCAACCCCCCCTCACAGAGGGCTGCTGTGACACGGGAACACGTGCTGGCGACACACCATGGGGCGGGACCATGGGGCGGGGACCAGACACAGCAGCACCCTGGGGACCCCCACAGGCCCACAAACACAGGATGCCCCCATTCTCCATCACTTGCATTCACTCATGGTCCTTAAACAGTTTTAGCAAAGACCTTCTCCAGACAGCCCTTCCCAGCTCTGTCCCCAATCCATGTCCCCCTCCGGGAACACATCCCTGGAAACATTCAAGTGTGACGGCGCTCTGAGCAACCTGATCTAGTTGAAGATGTCCCTGCTCATTGCAGGGGGGTTGGACTAGGTGACCTTTAAAGGTCCCTTCCAACCCAAACCATTCCATGATTCTATGATTCTATGACTCTATGACCCAAGGCAACGTGGTCTCAAGGGGACTGACCTGGCCTTTGCCCTCTGCATTTTCTTGCCTGGGTTTTCTCCAAAGAGAAGGCTCCTGCCTGTGTCCATGTGTGCCTTCCCCTAGGTCTCCTCCAAGAACATCTGCTCCCATTTTCCAGCCAGGACCCAACTGGGCAGAAACTGGAGACCTCCAGACGCAACAGTGTCATGAAAAGACAAAGGAGACTTGTATTCAAATCCAATATCCTTTTGCTGTTTGCTGGACTGTGGATGAGCATGGGAAAGCTGATCTTCTGAGGTTTCTCAGCTCAAATCGAGAAGAAAGGATGACCAGAACTGCCAGAGCAAGAAATGCATCCATACCCAAGCCCTTCATGCTACTAGGCAGGCACAGGATTGCAGGTGGCTTCAGAAAGAAATTTCCATACAGCCCTCTAGTTTTTATGAAAGGGTGGATATGTGCTCATCTGTTGTTTTTTTGGGTATGGGGCTGTGTGTGGGAGGTGTTACCCCCTAAGTCAGGACACAGGCGAATCGAGACAACTTGCTGTTATTTGACCATGGCTTTCCATGCTGGGTTGTCAAGACTCTGCCTAACGAAGAAGGGCGTGGGTAAGGCTGGTGCTGCACCCTGCAAGAGAGGGTGGTCTGCAGATGACAGTTGTGGAGCTTGTGAGTAACAGGAGGACAAACTGGCCTGTGATTTGATACTGCGTGGGCCACAGCTTGTTGGGTGGTTTCTGTGTTTCGACTGGCCTTTTAGGCAAGCTGTGGTTTGCCTTCTGGGCAGCACGATGTTGGTGATGTTCTGTGCGGTGTATTCCACTTTTTGGAGATGGCCCCAGACGGCACATGAAACAACTGCGTCTTTGCAGGCGTGTCGTTTTAGAGTATTTTCATCAGTCTGGTTTGGTGTGTGAAGCTGGGGAGAAGAGCAGTCTCTGTAGAGGACCTTTCCCCCTGCATGGAGAAATACCACCCCACGATCGTAGCATGTGATACGTCATAACACCCGTACCGTGCTGCGGATGCTTGCAGTTTTGGGCATAGACTGACCCTGATCAGGAGGGTGACCAGTTAACCAGTCACCAGATCCAAAAGGCGTGCAATCAACCCACACAAGTGGGTTTCTTGTCTTGCTGGAGGCTGCACGGAGCAGGTACAGGGCTTCTGACTGGGACCCCCAGGCATCCCCAGCTCATTCACAGCTCCACCTTCTATTCCCTCCTTCACCCTTTTATCCTGACGCTCCGCTTTCCTGTCTTTTGCCTGGTACTTCTTCCCTTTGTTGTCTCACTACTTTCACGCTAGGACAACTAGTTTTTTCCTTTCATGGTCTGCCATCTCCAACAGTTTCTCACTTTGTCACACCGTTAGTTTAACTTTGAGCCAGTGAAGACAGTGGTGAGTGAGAGCTTCTGTAAGCAATGAGATGACAGACACCCTCAAAAAAAAGTCTATCCTCTCCACTGCCCACCTTGGAAATCTCTAGAAATCTCGAAAGGCACAAATAAGGAGCAGCTTAGATGCTCTTCAACTCAGTCAACCTTGGTTGGGATGCCAAGGAGATCCGTATGTTTAGGGAAGACTTGTCTGAACGACACTTCAAGCTCTGTCTCTCAGGCTGTAGAATCATAGAATCATAAAATCATTAAGGCTGGAAAAGACCTCTGAGATCATCGAGTCCGTTAACCTAACTGCCAGGTCCACCTCTAAACCATGTCCCTAAGCACCGCATCCACATGTTTTTTGAACACTTCCAGGGACTGTGATTGCACCACTTCCCTGGGCAGTCTGTTCCAATGCCTAACCACTCTCTCCGTGAGGAAAT
This sequence comes from Platalea leucorodia, assembly GCF_965183815.1. Classification (NCBI taxonomy): domain Eukaryota; kingdom Metazoa; phylum Chordata; class Aves; order Pelecaniformes; family Threskiornithidae; genus Platalea; species Platalea leucorodia. Next base: position 65,107 of record NW_028121242.1, read on the forward strand.
TTTTCGTAATCTCTAATCTAAACCTTCCCTGGCACAACTTGAGCCCATCTCCTCTTGACCTGTTGCTTGTTACCTGGGACAACAGACCGACCCCCACCTCGCTACAGCCCCCTTTCAGGTAGTTGTGGAGAGCGATATGGTCTCCCCTCAGCCTCCTCTTCTCCAGACTAAACAACCCCAGCTCCCTCAGCCGCTCCTCATACGACCTGTTCTCCAGACCCTTCACCAGCCTCGTTGCCCTTCTTTGGACACGCTCCAGTGCCTCAATGTCCTTCTTGTAGTGAGGGGCCCAAAACCCAACAGAGGATTTGAGACACAACCTCACCAGTGCTGAGTACAGGGGCACTATCACCTCCCTGGTCCTGCCAAGAACTAACTTCCCAAGAAGTTAGTTAGAGACAGAAACACTCGGTTAGGATGCCAGCTTCACATTTTTTTTCATATCCAGCTCTCAGCTTAAAGCCAAAAGTGCTATTTCCAACCGTGCTGCCTCTCCCAGGTACTTTCCTCACCCACTCCACCACCTCCCACTGCCTCTGGCTGCCTCTGGGTTTGGGTGGCAGATTTTACCTCGCAAGCATTGTCCCAGACGGGTCACCTGCATCTCCTTCTCATCTCCTTCTGCTCTCATCATCACTGCACCCGTTCTTTGATGCGCTTTTGGACATCATGGGCCCTTTCGTCCTGCCTCCCTTCTGCTGTTAAATGCTGTTCCTGCAAGAGAAGTGACCATCAGTCGGTGTCCCCTCTCTGCCATCTTACTTGCATCTCCCTCAGCTGGACAGCTGCTGGGAGCTGTCACCATCAGCCCCGGCTCTGCTTGAAGGCTTCTCCTGGCACAGGCACAGCTCTGGCTGTGCTTGGTGCGTGCTGTGCTTCCCGAGGGAGAACAGCAACCCTCACAGTTACTCCTGGGCAGTGTCCTGCTGGGAAGAGCTGATCTGAAGGCAGGCTGGCAGCTGACCCTGAGGCCGTGCTGGGGGTGGCCACATCTGGCTCCTTCCAGCAGGATTTTGGAAAGCCCCTTCCCAGCTGGCAGCGCCAGGCCAAGGCCACGGGGCAGAAACAGCCCCCAGCCCCAAGGGCCCCAGCCCCCAGCTGGCCTCTGTCCCCAAACTACTAAAACTGCCAAACAGGCTCTCCCTCTAACTGAATTATCTCCATTTTTAGGAAAAAAACCCCAACTGTATACTTCCAGATTCAGTCGTCTAAGACTTCTAGAGGGCAATTTGGGCTTCAATTCCAAGAGCAAAAGAATTTCCATTACAGAATCCCAGCCACCACCTCCATGATCATTGTCACTGACTCACAAATGCTGTGTTGTCAAAAATCCCACAGCCAATTAAAATTATCCTCTCCTCCCACAATCTTTGGTCTTCTCATACCCTCAGACTACCATGGTAACAGTCACGCTATTATTCTGTAATTACCGCCAATCTGAACCCCCTCCAAAGCATCGTTCCCTGACGCGACTGACAGCACTGTTGATAAGGGAGAACCATCACTCACCACGCACCCGCCTGTTTGGCCTTTTCCCTCGGCGACCGAGCACGGCTACATGGACATCTCTGCCCGACAGGAGAAGGGTGGCCCGAAAAAATATCTTACATTGTCTTGACTCTAGAGTAAGCAAGGAATTTATGATAATGATACAAACAAGTTTAAGAGAAAGCAGGAGAGCGGAACAAGCAGAAAATGGGATATGTCTCACCCACCTCTAATTTCAGAGGAACTTTCAGGGGTGGTTTTTTGTGTTTGGTTTTAATTTTTAATGACTGCACAGCACAAGTGATAAAACGCACACCTGCCTTTTAAGGCCAACTGTAAACTACAAGAGTAAAACTATCCCGTCTATGTAATTACACTTCTTTCCAGGATACATTGGTCTTTTTTTTACATTTTAGTTGAGAATTTTATGCTAAAATCACTAAATTCTGATATGGAAATAGCAAAGCTTCATCTGCAAATCTTTGAAAAGAACACTACATTGAAGGAAAACTGTTCATATAAACTGTAAATGACATGTTTCTGCTGTCAAAAGTTATAACGCTTTTGAGTATCTTTGCCATCTTCATCTTCTTTGTCTTCACTTTCTCCTGATGACATGATAACTACCGTACCTCAACGTAACATTAAACTGGTCAAGCACTCTTGCAAATCATAGGAAATCCAAAATGCCTTACTGTCCTAGCTTTGCCTGGGATAGTTACATTTCTTCATAGTGCTTTGTATGGGGCTATGTTCTGGATTTGTGCTGAAAATAGTGTCGGTAACACACCCATGTTTTAGTCACTGCTGAGCAGCGCTTGCACAGCGTCAAGGCCTTTTCTGCTCCTCACACTGCCCCGCCAGCGAGCAGGGTGGAGCTGCACAGACAGTTGGGAGGGGACACAGCTGGGACAGCTGACCCCAGCTGACCAAAGAGATATTCCATACCCTATGACGTCATGCTCAGCAAGAAAACTGGGGGCGAGGGTGGCGGGGGGCCACTGCTCAGGGACCGGCTGACCATCGGGAGCCGTGAGCAGTTGTTTTCATTTGCATCACTTGTTTTCCTTGGGTTTCATTCTCCTCTCTCTGTTGTTTTTGTTCTTTTCCTCACAATTTTTTAAAAGAATTTATTTTTTCATTATTAAACTGTTCTTAACCCACGAGATTCCTTCTCACTTTTACCCTTCTGATTCTCAACCCCATCCCACCGGGTTTGGTTATTACCATCATGTTAATGACACAATAGATCCTGCCAAACCTACAACCTGCAAAACCTGAAGACCAATTTATGCAAGACACATCCCAGAAATTACAATCAGCACAGAGGAGCATACGTATCGATATTGTTCTGTCCTTGCCAAAACTGCTGGGTGAGCTGTCATCAGTCTCAGTGGCTGACGGCAGGCAAGACTCTCTCATCTGGCTTAGCTCAGATGCAGCTCCTGGGAAAACAGCTATTTCAGAAGGGCAGGTCTTGGTGTGTTGGCAAAGTGCTTCAAGGAAATGTTTCTAATACTCTGGAATGGTAAGACTAAGCACGGTAATCTCACTCCAAGTTCGAGCTCTGCCACAGATTACCTTCTTTTTCCCGCCCTGCCCGCCCCCCGCCCCCCCCCCCCCCCCCCCTTTTCACCTAAAGGGCGGCACTTCTTTCTCAATGCAAGATGAGTTACGTGGGGTACACAGCCATCCCATGGAAAACTGAGAAATGAGTCTGTGATCACTTCCATCCCCATGCCTTGGCACTCCAACACTCCTTTCACACTCCTTTCCTCGCCAGCAGTCAGGCCTGATGCAGTCCGAGCAACACCTACAAGATGCTGACTTTGCCAGACACTGCCCAAATCATCTCCTACTTGAGTTCTGATCGGCTCAACCACTGCCACAGCCTCTCCTTGTCTTGCCCCATTCTCACCCACGCAGAAAGCTCCTACAAGGATCATCTCACTCACTGCCTTAGTCACAACTAACAGTCTCTTTAACACCCTGAAGCTGACTCCCTCACGTCACACATCATAGTTAATATGGCTTTTCATGACTTAGCCTCTGCCCTCATCTTATTTCCCACCGAGTACTACGACAACAGCTCCTAATTACAGGCCCTGAGAGCAGCTTCCACCGACTGTCACCTGCTACACACCAACAGCAACAGCACTGTCTCTCCCATGCCCATCTCCACTCTCGGGAGGAGCTGTTCGCACACCCCTGCAGCCGGCCTTGCTGCCTGACAATCCTTGCTGTGCTGCTTAATGCCATGAAAACTGTCACGCTACGGCTGTACCCGCATCACTGTTCCTCATTCAGACTGACACTGCCCATGGCTGTGTATTCCCACCTGCCCACAGCCATCGCTTGTTTCCAACCTTGTCAGCATTTTGGAAAAGCACACTTTATTTTTTTTTTTAATACCTGCTTTGACATCACTACAGTACAGGCCCAGAGTCCATGACTATGGCTGGTAAAGTCAGAACTGTGTAGGGATGAAAAATACCCACCAGTTCAGCTCACATCAAACGTTTAAGCCAAGGCTTTTGGCTACAACACAGGCAAGAAAATGTAAAACCAGAACTAACCTACACTCCCTCCTTCACTGGCACCTCTTTCTTCACCAGTTCTTTGCATTTCTTTAACTCCTGGCGAGTACGTATCAAGATTTCCCTGTTTAAAAGAAACAAGAAAGATCAGTCACAAACACGCAGAAAACCTGCCCTCCACATACACGGTGCCCACACAGGAGCATTATCAAGGCCCTGCATATACACAAAAGATTAAATTAACGCACCGGGGAGGAGAGAGCTGGAACAGCACTCTGGCACCCACAATGAGCAACAGGAATTTCTGCTCTGAACTGGGGCTTAGTCAAAGGGCAAGGACAGTACTGATCCAGACACGAAACCGCGCCTACCACTTAATCCCAGCTGCCACATACACCGTACCTTCTTCCATGAATTGTTTTCCATCCCGTCACAGCTTAGATACCTGCACTCTGGCTCAGGGCTGACTGGGGGAACTTCTCACTGCTTTAACTTTGCTTCGGGCTTGGCACGAGCACGAGGCTTCATCCCTTTGGCTTGGCCCCCAGCAGAAGGCTGGCAAGTGGCAGGTTTGCAAGTGGCTTGATGGAACGGAGCTTGGACACCTACCAGAGATATAAACCAACCAAAGAAAAAGCCCAGAGAAACTGTGTTGGAGAGTAGCAGAAAGAAACATCAGGGCTGAGCACTGTTTAACACACGGGCTTTGGAAGTTTGGAGACTGGAGCTCCCAACAGACTCCGCTCCTTGAATGGAAACATCCTTCAGCTTTTGATCCTGACAGAAACACCACAGCCTGCCCCCAGCTCTGCTCTGCAGCTGCCTGAAGCGTTTGCTTGTCCATGCCCAGTGCTCTTCCACGCTTACAAAGTCTGTTTAATCTGCAAAACAGTCAGTACTACAAACTGGCAGCCAAATGCCGCTTCTCTCAAAGGTGTGAAAACTGCAGTGAAAGACAACACAGGTACCATGACAAGCCTTCTGCTCTGGCTTAGGTTTTAAAAAGCAAGGTCTTCCCAACCTCTCTTTTCCAGCTGCCACCAACAGCTGGAGAAAGGGTCTGGTTTGATCAGCTGGATGATCAGTGCTGACTACCAAATCCCAGTACAGGACATTACACCTCAGGCTGCAGATTTTGAGCCCAACCCCAAGGACTGAATAACCTCCCTCCTGCCACTGGGCTGACGGCAGTATTGCACATCCCCTGGCTTCTCCAGCTCTTCCCCAGCAGTCTCCTCCCAGCCACGCTGCTGTAGGCCGCTAGATGGTTTCAAGGAACCATATCCTGGACCCACTCTGGCATCTCCCATCAATGAGGATGCAGAGATGCTCTCCCAGCACACTGGGCTCCTCTCACCTCTTCTGCTCTCTCTGCATTGTCCTTTCCTCATCTCCACACACTGGTTCTGATCCTCAGCCAGATCTCCACTGCTTGTAAAATTCCCCTGTTGCAAGGGAATCAACAAGATGACCACGTCCTCCTGAGCCTTGTCTCTCACAGGAACTTTGGTCTGGCAACCAATGCAGAACATGGCAGTGGGGTCACAAAAACATCAAGGCTTGCCCCAGAGGTCAGTGGGATGAGCTTGGCTGTTCTTCTGCAGGGAAGCACAGCACAAAGAAAACCTGGTGAGGTCTGAGCATTAACAACTTTACCAGGCTTTTGCTGCCTTCAGCAGACCTCTCGGCTGTTAACATGCCAAACTTCCCAGCCCCCTGGGTTTTGAGAGGGCCCATTTTGGCTTGGGCTAGGGTATCAGTTAACACCCGCATTGCCAAACCCTCGTAGACCTGAGCGTCCTCCTCACAGCTCCATACCGCTGTCCTTGTGGGAAGTGAGGCTCAGGGGGAGCACTGCTGCACAGATATGTGCTGGAAGGCAGCGCAATGGGAATACAGACACTAGACCGGTGGGGGAAAGGTCGAGTATCGACACTGGGAAACATGATGCCAGTTCAGTGTCTGCAGCAGGATCTGGGCAGCCACAGAGCTGAGCAGCGACTCCCTTTGGAGACCATGAGGCAACGGGTACCCTCACTCCCGCAACCCGCTCCAGATGACATCCCACTTCTCGCATCCTTGCCCTCCCTTTCCCCTCCAGCTTTCCAGACTGTGGCAGTCGTCCTCTGAGGGTAAGACAAGAGAAAGTGCCCCTTGCTGAACCGCCACCCTTTCCTCCACTGGAACCACCCTGGCTCTGCATGCAAGGACGTACGGCAGTGGCAGCCGTTCATTCCTGATCTGCTCCCTACAGACCCCTTTGGTGACTGGAATGAAGTCTGCTCCCGGCATCTTCCTCATGCCCACATGAGCCTCCCTCGACAAGTCCACTATCGGCCACTTCTGCTTGTGCAGGAGCTTATGCAGTGTGACAAGATTCTGGGGTGCACAAAGAAGGGGATCCTGCCCTTTCCCCAGCGCCATCGGCTCTCTGGTGGTGAGCACTGGAAAAAGTGACAAAACACCCTGAGAGCACCCTTACCCAGAGTCACCGTGTCAGGAGGTGTGACGCCAGCTGGGGTAAAGCAGCGCAACTCTACGGATCTGTTCTGCTCTCTCCAGTCTTCCCTTTCTTCCCAGGGCTTCTGTCAGCACAGTTTGCTCCCGAGTTCTGGCAGATGCAAACAGAAACCCTTCTGCTGTGGCCGAGGAACTAACTCACCCAGGAGCCGTTTTTCAGAAAGGGCTACGGTTCCTTGTCCAACAGAAGCAACGCCCAAACAGAGTTTCTGATGCACCTCCTGAGCACAGGCATGCAAACAAGGGATTGCTAAGACTCAGAGTATCTCTCTGAGTATTTAAGAACTCACAACAGGCACACTGAATGTGAAAATGAACACAGAAAAAAAGGAGTCTTTTCAAAATTGCTAACTATTTTTTTTCCATGTCCATATTTTCCTCACCATGGGGAGGAAACACAGACTCTGCAGCCCCTGCAGTCAAATATGGTTCTGCAGCACAGGGGGGAGATGAAAGTAGAGACCCGAACAGGGAATTTTCAAATCTGTGAAGAATCAAGTAGAAACAGTTGCAAAACGTAGCATCAATTTACAGAAATTTAAACCTGATGGAGCCGAGCAGTAGAAGTATTACAGAGAACTAGAGGGGAGCACTGCAACCAAAAGTACAGCAACGCAGACAGCTCTAACGGCACATTTTCACCCCATTGCCTTGAACAAAACAGGCTTGGGATCCCCATTACTCACTTCACCCTGGAATAGTCCCATTCCTCGTCTGAAAGCTGCTGTGTGCCCAGCTGAGGACAGACACAATCCACACAGAGAGCAATCAGAGCTAAACACTGCACTTTCCTTGGTGAAGTTTCCTTGGAAAAAATACATTTACTTAAAAAAAAAAAAAAAAAAAAAAGTGTTACTGCAAGAACTGGGAAGAAAAAATCCCTGACAGGTTGACTGGAAGTTCCCGGCTGTGGTAAAACCATCCGCCCTCTCCAGCCCCTTTCCCAACAGCTGGCAGCACAGCTTGGCTGGGGGAAAGGCAGGTATCAGACCCTGGGGCCGAGAGAGGGGCACAGGCATCTGCCAAGGGAGCTGCATCCAACCAGGAACATTCCCCGCTTGCTTCTCTGACAACAAAGCCCCGCTGTGTGCTCCCACCAGGAGGGAGAAACAACTTCCATGTCTGGAAATCCCCATTTATCAAAGGCTGTCAGCAGAGACGGGGCTGTCCATGAGCACCAGACCCACACGAAGGCCTGGGGACAGCAAAGGCCCCTGGCCTGTCCCCACCACAGCATGCCTGCTCCAAAGCCTGCAGCCGCCTGGAGAGAGGAGGCCGCTCTGCCTTCCCCTGGCCTGCGGACATCCAACACCGACCCCCCGCTGTCAGGGCTGGGGCTGGCGACCCTCGGGGCAGCAGCAGGGACCGCCCTGACCCTGCTGCTGGGGCTGGCCCTGGGCTGACCCCTCGGGCCCAGGGCTGGGGACTGGGCCCTGGCGGGGCCCCTGGGCGGTGAGGCCTCCAGGTCCCTCCCCCCAGGCCCATCCGCACTGGCAGATACCTGCTCCTGCTCCTGCTCCTGCAGCTCCCCCGGCCCTGGCCCTGCTCCCCCCGGGCCCCGGCTGCCCCCGGCCCGGCTCTCGCCCCTTTCTCCTCAGGCCCCTGGGCCTCGGCCCCCTCCGGCCCCGCCCACCCGGCTGTGACTGACAGGCCGCCTCCAGCTCCGCTGATTGGCTCAGCCGTGGCCAATGGCGCGGCTGTTGCCGGGCAGGCTCAGGCAGCCCGGGCCTCTCCTCCCAGAGCCGCCCTGCGCCCGCTGCCCCCGCAGCGCAGCGGCTCCTCAGCCCGCCGGGACACGGGGCCTGCGGAGAGACGGCCTCCAGAAGGGCCATGGCGCCGGGAGCTGCTCTCTCAGCAGCGCAGGGGTGTGTGCACAGCTCTGCCGTCCCTCGGTCCGCTGGTGGGGTCTGGGCCTGCGCAGGGAGGGAGGGGAGGGCAGGGCAGGGGCCAGGGCAGGAGGGGAGGGGAGCTGGCAGGAGGGAGCTTCCCTGGATTTGCCCCGGATCGGCAAGCCTTTCCCAAAACGCGGCTCTGTCTGTGCTGTGTGACGGGAGCCGCTGGCGTGGGCCAGGCCGGCAGCTGGCAGGAGACGGGGCTCTGCCCCGGTCCCAGCGCCCGTGCTGAGCCCAGCACCCAGGGCCTCCCTCAGGCCTCGCCGTGCCCCGGGCGGTGAGGAGGAGAGACGCCCTGTGCTGGCGCGGGGCCCGGGGCATCCTCCTGCGGCCAGAAGGAAGGACGGAGCCCCGTCGCTCTCCCCACAGGGCTGACCGCTGTCCTTCCCTTCTGTCCCCGGGGCTCCCTGGGGCCGGCAGGACCCGCAGGGCTCCAGGGCCAAGCAAATGCCGGGGCACCAGGGGCTCCTGGGGCTCAGGGCAGCTCTGGGCAGCTCCGAAGCTGAGGTGCGGCTGCCCCTTTGCTTCTGCAGATGCAGTTGTTTGCTACCCGCTTCGTGGTCAAACCTGTTTCTCCTCGTTGGCCCGTGGACTGG